>NW_022261983.1:19962008-20025044 GCF_002021735.2 Oncorhynchus kisutch
GAGCGTACAGGTCGCAGTGGTGGGTGGTATATGGGGCTTTGGTGACAAAACGTATGGCACAGTGATAGACTGCATCCAGTTTGCTGAGTAGAGTATTGGAAGCTATTTTGTAAATGACATCGCCAAAGTCGAGGATTGGTAGGATGGTCAGTTTTACAAGGGTATGTTTGGCAGCATGAGTGAAGGATGCTTTGTTGCGAAATAGGAAGCCAATTCTAGATTTAACTTTGGATTGGAGATGTTTGATATGGGTCTGGAAGGAGAGTTTACAGTCTAACCAGACACCTAAGTATTTGTAGTTGTCCACGTATTCTAAGTCAGAGCCGTCCAGAGTACCCGCCTGTTGGACAGGCGGGTAGGTGCAGGTAGCGATCGGTTGAAGAGCATGCATTTAGTTTTACTTGTATTTAAGAGCAATTGGAGGCCACGGAAGGAGAGTTGTATGGCATTGAAGCTTGCCTGGAGGGTTGTTAACACAGTGTCCAAAGAAGGGCCGGAAGTATACAGAATGGTGTCGTCTGCGTAGAGGTGGATCAGAGACTCACCAGCAGCAAGAGCGACCTCATTGATGTATACAGAGAAGAGAGTCGGTCCAAGAATTGAACCCTGTGGCACCCCCATAGAGACTGCCAGAGGTCCGGACAGCAGACCCTCCGATTTGACACACTGAACTCTATCAGAGAAGTAGTTGGTGAACCAGGCGAGGCAATCATTTGAGAAACCAAGGCTGTCGAGTCTGCCGATGAGGATGTGGTGATTGACAGAGTCGAAAGCCTTGGCCAGATCAATGAATACGGCTGCACAGTAATGTTTCTTATCGATGGCGGTTAAGATATCGTTTAGGACCTTGAGCGTGGCTGAGGTGCACCCATGACCAGCTCTGAAACCAGATTGCTTTGAAGAGGGGGATGACTGCGGCAGCTTTCCAATCTTTGGGGATCTCAGACGATATGAAAGAGAGGTTGAACAGGCTGGTAATAGGGGTTGCGACAATGGCGGCGGATAGTTTCAGAAAGAGAGGGTCCAGATTGTCAAGCCCAGCTGATTTGTACGGGTCCAGGTTTTGCAGCTCTTTCAGAACATCTGCTATCTGGATTTGGGTAAAGGAGAACCTGGAGAGGCTTTGGCGAGTAGCTGCGGGGGGGGCGGAGCTGTTGACCGAGGTTGGAGTAGCCAGGTGGAAGGCATGGCCAGCCGCTGAGAAATGCTTGTTGAAGTTTTCGATAATCATGGATTTATCGGTGGTGACTGTGTTACCTAGCCTCAGTGCAGTGGGCAGCTGGGAGGAGGTGCTCTTGTTCTCCATGGACTTCACAGTGTCCCAGAACTTTTTGGAGTAAGAGCTACAGGATGCACATTTCTGCCTGAAGAAGCTGGCCTTTGCTTTCCTGACTGACTGCGTGTATTGGTTCCTGACTTCCCTGAACAGTTGCATATCACGGGGACTATTCGATGCTATTGCAGTCCGCCACAGGATGTTTTTGTGCTTGTTGAGGGCAGTCAGGTCTGGAGTGAACCAAGGGCTGTATCTGTTCTTAGTTCTGCATTTTTTGAACGGAGCATGCTTATCTAAAATGGTGAGGAAGTGACTTTTAAAGAATGACCAGGCATCCTCAACTGACGGGATGAGGTCAATGTCCTTCCAGGATACCCGGGCCAGGTCGATTAGAAAGGCCTGCTCACAGAAGTGTTTTAGGGAGCGTTTGACAGTGATGAGGGGTGGTCGTTTGACTGCGGATCCGTAGCGGATACAGGCAATGATACAGCTCTAGTGGTATCTAGTGGTGTCATATCTAGTGGTGTCAAATCTGTACCTAATGGTGTCATATCTACACCTAGTGGTGTCATATCTATATCTAGTGGTGTCATTTCTATACCTAGTGGTGTCATATCTATACCTAGTGGTGTCATATCTATATCTAGTGGTGTCATATCTATATCTAGTGGTGTCATATCCATACCTAGTGGTGTCATATCTATTTCTAGTGGTGTCATATCTATACCTAGTGGTGTCATATCTATACCTAGTGGTGTCATATCTATATCTAGTGGTGTCATATCTATATCTAGTGGTGTCATATCTATATCTAGTGGTGTCATATCTATACCTAGTGGTGTCATATCTATACCTAGTGGTGTCATATCTATACCTAGTGGTGTCATATCTACAACTAGTGGTGTCATATCTATATCTAGTGGTGTCATATCTATATCTAGTGGTGACATATCTATACCTAGTGGTGTCGTATCTATACCTAGTGGTGTCATATCTACACCTAGTAGTGTCATATCTATATCTAGTGGTGTCATATCTATACCTAGTAGTGTCATATCTATATCTAGTGGTGTCATATCTACACCTAGTGGTGTCATATCTAGGACTTTGTGGGGTCTGTACCTTGTGGGGTCTGTACCTTGTGGGGTCTGTACCTTGGGGGGTCTGTACCTTGTGGGGTCTGTACCTTGTGGGGTCTGTACCTTGTGGGGTCTGTACCTTGGGGGGTCTGTACCTTGGGGGGTCTGTACCTTGGGGGGTCTGTACCTTGGGGGTCTGTACCTTGGGGGGTCTGTACCTTGGGGGGTCTGTCTGTCTGTCTGTTTTTTTCATGTTTGTCTGTTTTGTTTCACATCCTGCTGTTTGGCTGTTTTTCCCAACATCCTTTCTCTAAGTTCTTCTTCTCTCTCTACAAGCACAGCTTTTCACTCTTCTCCTTCCTGTCAGTTGTTTCTCTACTGCTGATATGAACACAGCTGACCCTCTGTCACGATACCAACTACCTTACAGCTGACCCTCAGTCATGATACCAACTACCTTACAGCTGACCCTCTGTCACGATACCAACTACCTTACAGCTGACCCTCTGTCACGATACCAACTACCTTACAGCTGACCCTCTGTCACGATACCAACTACCTTACAGCTGACCCTCTGTCTCGATACCAACTACCTTACAGCTGACCCTCTGTCACGATACCAACTACCTTACAGCTGACCCTCTGTCACGATACCAACTACCTTACAGCTGACCCTCTGTCACGATACCAACTACCTTACAGCTGACCCTCTGTCACGATACCAACTACCTTACAGCTGACCCTCTGTCATGATACCAACTACCTTACAGCTGACCCTCTGTCACGATACCAACTACCTTACAGCTGACCCTCTGTCACGATACCAACTACCTTACAGCTGACCCTCTGTCATGAAACCAACTACCTTACAGCTGACCCTCTGTGTGTGTGTTCCACTGATCGTTGAATCATCGGTCTTCCCAAAGCATAAAGTGAGCATGAAGTGAGTCATACCAGATGCTCAGTTCCACACACACACACACACACACACACACACACACACACACACACACACACACACACACACACACACACACACACACACACACACACACACACACACACACACATACACACACACACGCATGCAGTTCCACAAATACACACAAACAAACACACACACACACACGCAGTTCCACGAACACACACACACCGTTCCACTAATACACACCCACGCACACACACCCCCAGAGTACATAGTGTACGCAAGGCAGCTGTGTTCACGGGGGGGTTCACAGTTACATCCTCTCCTCTCCTCTCCTCTCCTCTCCTCTCCTCTCCTCTCCACCCCTCTCCTCTCCTCTCCTCTCATATCCTCTCCTCCCTCCATTCCTCTCCTCTCTCCTTCCACCCTTCTCCTCTCCTCTCCTCTTCTCTCCTCTCATATCCTCTCCTCCCTCTCCTCCTTCCATCCTTCTCCTCTCCTCTCCTCCTTCCATCCTTCTCCTCTCCTCTCCTCCCTCCATTCCTCTCTTCCTTCCATTCCTCTCCTCCTTCTATCCTTCATCTCTTCTCTCCTCTCATATCCTCTCCTCCCTCCATTCCTCTCCTCCTTCCATCCTTGTCCTCTTCTCTCCTCTCCTATTGTCTCCTACCTCCATTCCTCTCTTCTTTCCATTCCTCTCCTCTCTCCTTACACCCTTCTCCTCTCCTCTTCTCTCCTATCCTCTCCTCTCCTCCCTCCATTCCTCTCCTCTCTCCTTCCTCTCCTCTCCTCTCCTCTCCTCTCCTCTCCTCTCCTCTCCTCTCCTCTCCTCTCCTCTCCTCTCCTCTCCTCCTTCGACCCTTCTCCTCTTCTCTCCTATCCTCTCCTCTCCTCCCTCCATTCCTCTCCTCTCTCCTTCCACCCTTCTCCTCTCCTCTTCTCTCCTATCCTCTCCTCTCCTCCCTCCATTCCTCTCCTCTCCTCCTTCCATCCTTCACCTCTTCTCTCCTCCCTCCATTCCTCTCTTCCTTCCATTCCTCTCCTCTCTCCTTCCACCCTTCTCCTCTCCTCTTCTCTCCTATCCTCTCCTGTCCTCCCTCCATTCCTCTCCTCTCTCCTTCCACCCTTCTCCTCTTCTCTCCTATCCTCTCCTCTCCTCCTTCCACCCTTCTCCTCTTCTCTCTTATCCTCTCCTCTCCTCCCTCCATTCCTCTCCTCTCTCCTTCCACCCTTCTCCTCTTCTCTCCTCTCCTCTCCTCCCTCCATTCCTCTCCTCTCTCCTTCCACCCTTCTCCTCTTCTATCCTCTCTCCATCCTAGTCACAGTCGTCTCTATTCCCTCCGTCCGTCTCCTCCCTCCCTCCATCTCTCTCTTTGTTCATCTCTCTAACATGTTACCGTGTTGATTGATTTGTGATTTAAGGTTTTTCATTGGTTTAATTACATTTTATTTCTCTTACAATTTTTTTGTTTTTGTTGTTGTTTGTTTTTGTTTGTTTGTTGTCGTGTCATCGTCACGGCGATCGTATCTAGGTTTGCCGAGCACAGTCATTAACACCCAACAGTTTCAAAAGATACAGCTCGTTCCCACGCCGACGGTCGCCCCCGCCAACTCAGCGGTCGTCAACGGCAACGAAACCACGTTCCATCAGTTCCATATCCTGCCTCCTCCGCCTCCTCCACCTCCACATACCCATCAGCCACTGCTTCCACTATTCACTTCCTTTGGCTATAACAGGTCGCCCGTGACGACCCCGGGGGACACACCCCCCAACCCCCCAGGTACACGCCCCCCTCATACATTATTATTATTATTATTATCCCCAAAGCTTTAAGGGGTGATGATTACCTATCTATGATCTAATATCTGATTGGCTCACCCACTCTCACCTCTCTGAGAGCTCTTTCTGGTGAGGTCATCCCTTGAGGTTTTCGGTAAACAGTTGTTTATAAGTTGTGGTCTATGTAAATCTGTTACAGTTTAAGTCGTTTTTTCTGTTGTCACCCCATCCATTTAAAACAAGGGTTACAGTGGGGTGTTGCTGTTGTCACCCCATCCATTTAAAACAAGGGTTACAGTGGGGTGTTGCTGTTGTCACCCCATCCATTTAAAACAAGGGTTACAGTGTAGTGTTGCTGTTGTCACCCCATCCATTTAAAACAAGGGTTACAGTGGGGTGTTGCTGTTGTCACCCCATCCATTTAAAACAAGGGTTACAGTGGGGTGTTGCTGTTGTCACCCCATCCATTTAAAACAAGGGTTACAGTGGGGTGTTGCTGTTGTCACCCCATCCATTTAAAACAAGGGTTACAGTGTAGTGTTGCTGTTGTCACCCCATCCATTTAAAACAAGGGTTACAGTGGGGTGTTGCTGTTGTCACCCCATCCATTTAAAACAAGGGTTACAGTGGGGTGTTGCTGTTGTCACCCCATCCATTCAAAACAAGGGTTACAGTGGGGTGTTGCTGTTGAACAAGGGTTACAGTGGGGTGTTGCTGTTGAACAAGGGTTATAGTGTAGTGTTGCTGTTGAACAAGGGTTATAGTGTAGTGTTGCATTTGAACAAGGGTTATAGTGTAGTGTTGCTGTTGAACAAGGGTTACAGTGTTGCTGTTGAACAAGGATTACAGTGGGGTGTTGCTGTTGAACAAGGGTTATAGTGTAGTGTTGCTGTTGAACAAGGATTACAGTGATGCTGTTGAACAAGGGTTACAGTGTTGCTGTTGAACAAGGGTTACAGTGTAGTGTTGCTGTTGAACAAGGGTTATAGTGTAGTGTTGCTGTTGAACAAGGGTTACAGTGGGGTGTTGCTGTTGAACAAGGGTTATAGTGTAGTGTTGCTGTTGAACAAGGGTTACAGTGTTGCTGTTGAGCAAGGGTTACAGTGTGGTGTTGCTGTTGAACAAGGGTTACAGTCTGGTGTAATGTTGCTGTTGAACAAGGGTTATAGTGTGGTGTTGCTGTTGCTGTTGAACAAGGGTTATAGTGTTGTGTTGCTGTTGAACACGGGTTATAGTGTAGTGTTGCTGTTGAACAAGGGTTATAGTGGGGTGTTGCTGTTGAACAAGGGTTACAGTGTAGTGTTGCTGTTGAACAAGGGTTACAGTGTTGCTGTTGAACAAGGGTTATAGTGTTGCTGTTGAACAAGGGTTACAGTGTTGCTGTTGAACAAGGGTTACAGTGTTGCTGTTGAACAAGGGTTACAGTGGGGTGTTGCTGTTGAACAAGGGTTATAGTGTAGTGTTGCTGTTGAACAAGGGTTACAGTGTAGTGATGCTGTTGAACAAGGGTTATAGTGTAGTGTTGCTGTTGAACAAGGGTTATAGTGTAGTGTTTCTGTTGAACAAGGGTTATAGTGTAGTGTTGCTGGTGAACAAGGGTTACAGTGTAGTGTTGTGTTGAACACGGGTTATAGTGTAGTGTTGCTGTTGAACAAGGGTTATAGTGTAGTGTTGCTGTTGAACAAGGATTACAGTGTTGCTGTTGAACAAGGGTTACAGTGTAGTGTTGCTGTTGAACAAGGGTTATAGTGTAGTGTTGCTGTTGAACAAGGGTTACAGTGTAGTGATGCTGTTGAACAAGGGTTATAGTGTAGTGTTGCTGTTGAACAAGGGTTATAGTGTAGTGTTTCTGTTGAACAAGGGTTATAGTGTAGTGTTGCTGTTGAACAAGGGTTATAGTGTAGTGTTGCTGTTGAACAAGGGTTACAGTGTAGTGTTTCTGTTGAACAAGGGTTACAGTGTAGTGTTGCTGTTGAACAAGGGTTATAGTGTAGTGTTGCTGTTGAACAAGGGTTATAGTGTAGTGTTTCTGTTGAACAAGGGTTATAGTGTAGTGTTGCTGGTGAACAAGGGTTACAGTGTAGTGTTGTGTTGAACACGGGTTATAGTGTAGTGTTGCTGTTGAACAAGGGTTATAGTGTAGTGTTGCTGTTGAACAAGGATTACAGTGTTGCTGTTGAACAAGGGTTACAGTGTAGTGTTGCTGTTGAACAAGGGTTATAGTGTTGCTGTTGAACAAGGGTTACAGTGTAGTGATGCTGTTGAACAAGGGTTACAGTGTTGCTGTTGAACAAGGGTTACAGTGGGGTGTTGCTGTTGAACAAGGGTTATAGTGGGGTGTTGCTGTTGAACAAGCGTTATAGTGTAGTGTTGCTGTTGAACAAGGGTTACAGTGTAGTGTTGCTGTTGAACAAGGGTTACAGTGTTGCTGTTGAACAAGGGTTATAGTGGGGTGTTGCTGTTGAACAAGGGTTACAGTGTAGTGTTGCTGTTGAACAAGGGTTATAGTGTAGTGATGCTGTTGAATTGTGGTCTTCCGTAGCTTGTATTTTAGTCTTCCGTAGCTTGTATTTTAGTCTTCCGTAGCTTGTGTTGTGGTCTTCCGTAGCTTGTATTGTGGTCTTCCGTAGCTTATATTGTGGTCTTCCGTAGCTTGTATTTTAGTCTTCCGTAGCTTGTATTGTGGTCTTCCGTAGCTTGTATTGTGGTCTTCCGTAGCTTGTGTTGTGGTCTTCCGTAGCTTCCTGTTTCACTGAGGGTTTAATAATGAGGTAACAGACATGTAAAATCCATTTCACATCCATCGCCATGGCGAAATCACCATGGCGAAAGGCCCTTGGATTGGAACCAAGCCATTTGAGACAAAAATAGAGCTCTTTGGCCACACACACCAGGGGTGCCTTGAGTCCCTGTTCTACTGTAATCCTCTCCTCCAGTCTCTAAAGGCCTCGAGTCCCTGTTCTACTGTAATCCTCTCCTCCAGTCTCTAAAGGCCCTGAGTCCCTGTTCTACTGTAACCCTCTCCTCCAGTCTCTAAAGGCCCTGAGTCCCTGTTCTACTGTAACCCTCTCCTCCAGTCTCTAAAGGCCTTGAGTCCCTGTTCTACTGTAATCCTCTCCTCCAGTCTCTAAAGGCCTTGATCCCTGTTCTACTGTAGCCCTCTCCTCCAATCTCTAAATGCCTTGAGTTCCTGTTCTACTGTAACTCTCTCTCCTGATGAACTGCAGCTCATACCGGACCTACCTTACCTTACCCTGCATATATCATCATATATCTCTTCATATATTATACATATATATGTATATTTATGTACATTCTGACACATATATATATATCTACACAGATATACATGCATGCTACTGATCTATTTATGTACAATGGTATATAAATGTTCTCATATATCTAAGGAATATATATATACGTGATGTATATATGCGTGTGTGTCTGTGTCTGCTGTTAAGATAGGGTGAAGTTACACAAGCAGATGTAGAGTATATTCCTGGAGGTCCCCCTTACCCTCACCCCGCCCTGCACCCCCATCTGTCCTGCTGGTTGGGGATCGTGGTGGGGCTGGTTAGCCAGTTTACGATTAGCGGGTCAATGCTAGCAAAGCTAAGGTTTAGAGTTAGAGGGTGAGTGATTAACTGTTTGCAGTTAATGCTAGTTTTGCTTAATTGTTAGCTGCTAATGCTAGTTATTGGCTAACACTACATTAGCGTCAGGGTTAACCGCTAATGGTAGTTTAGCCCCAGGACTAGCAGTGATTCCTAGTTTAGGGTTAGCTACTAATGCTAGTTCAGTGGCAGATTTAGCTGCTAATGCTATTTTAGCCCCATGGCTAGCAGTGATGGCTAGTTTGGGGTTAGCTTCTAATGCTATTTTAGCCACAGGACTAACACTGATTCCTAGTTTAAGGTTAGCTACTAATGCTGTTTCAGTGAAAGGGTTAGCTTCTAATGCTATTTTTGCCCCAGGACTAACAGTGATTCCTAGTTTGGGGTTAGCTACTAATGCTAGTTCAAAGACAGGGTTAGCTTCTAATGCTATTTTAGCCCCAGGACTAGCAGTGATGGCTAGTTTGGGGTTAGCTACTAATGCTAGTTTAGAGGGGGTTTTAGCTGCTAATGCTAATTTAACCCCGGAGTTAGGTGCCAAGGCTAGTTTATCCCCAGGATTAGCTGATAGTTTAGCGTAGCTGGGGTTAGCGGCTACAGCTAGATTAGCGGAGCAGGGGGGATTTAGAGGTTAACAGTGGTTTCTGTGTTGAAGGTTGTCGCGGCTCAGAAGCCACCCCTCACGGTTCCCCCACCCGGTCCTGCGGCCCCCAGGGCAGCTCCAGCGAGGAGATATGGGTGCTGCGCAAGCCCGGGCCAGGTAACCCCGCCCCGCGCAGCCCTGCCTGACCCCTGACCTGTGGCGTTGTCTACAGATTGAAGCTGCCCCTAACCATAGGTCTAGATCAGATTATCCGGGCTAATACTATAGGGCAAGGCAACACAATGGCCCCTATAGGATCTGACCTAGAATCAGTGGATAGGGGCACCTTAGAGACCCTGCCATCCCTCCATTATGTCCAGAACTGAACAGAGACCAGTACCTACCTGGCAGTACCTGGTCCCTGGCTGTACTTGGCAGTACCTGGTCCCTGGCTGTGTGTGTAGGGCTGCAGTCATTATCTATCTATCTATCTATCTATCTATCTATCTATCTATCTATCTATGTCTCTGTCTCTGTCTCTCTGTCTCTCTGTCTCTGTCTCTCTCTCTCTCTCTCTCTCTCTCTCTGTCTCTCTCACTCTCTCTCTGTCTCTGTCTCTCTCTCTCTCTGTCTCTCTCTCTGCATGGGTCTTTAGTCTCTCTGTCAGTCATCGGGCCTGCGTCGGTCAGTGGATGTGTGTGTGTTTAAGTGTGTCAGTCACTCCGTCAATCACCTCGTCTGTCCTAGTCAAGAACCCATGCTGTTGAGTGGGCTGCTGTCCAGTGCATTGTAGCGGAGAAACACATATGATACCTGGTTCTGTGTTAACACACACCTGTGTGTGTGTGTGTTGTGTTTACAAGGTGGAGACCGAAGTAGCGTGGGGAGTTCTGGCAGTGTGACCAGTGTGAGGTCATCAGGGAGTGGTCAGAGTGCCGGGAGCTCCACCCACATTCTCCACGCGCAGGCCGAGGGGGTTAAGGTGAGGCGCGCACACACACACACACACACACACCACACACCCTTAATGTGATCACATACTTAATGCTGATCACAGTGCTGTCCTAAAGTGGACACTGTAACCGTCTATGATACAAAAATAACACTACATACAGTGCCTTGCGAAAGTATTCGGCCCTCTTAAACTTTGCGACCTTTTGCCACATTTCAGGCTTCAAACATAAAGATATAAAACTGTATTTTTTTGTGAAGAATCACCAACAAGTGGGACACAATCATGAAGTGATTTCAAAAACTGAAAAATTGGGTGTGCAAAATTATTCAGCCCCCTTAAGTTAATACTTTGTAGCGCCACCTTTTGCTGCGATTACAGCTGTATGTCGCTTGGGGTATGTCTCTATCAGTTTTGCACATCGAGAGACTGACATTTTTTCCCATTCCTCCTTGCAAAACAGCTCGAGCTCAGTGAGGTTGGATGGAGAGCATTTGTGAACAGCAGTTTTCAGTTCTTTCCACAGATTCTCGATTGGATTCAGGTCTGGACTTTGACTTGGCCATTCTATCACCTGAATATGTTTATTTTTGAACCATTCCATTGTAGATTTTGCTTTATGTTTTGGATCATTGTCTTGTTGGAAGACAAATCTCAGACCCAGTCTCAGGTCTTTTGCAGACATCAGGTTTTCTTCCAGAATGGTCCTGTATTTGGCTCCATCCATCTTCCCATCAATTTTAACCATCTTCCCTGTCCCTGCTGAAGAAAAGCAGGCCCAAACCATGATGCTGCCACCACCATGTTTGTCAGTGGGGATGGTGTGTTCAGGGTGATGGGCTGTGTTGCTTTTACGCCAAACATAACGTTTTGCATTGTTGCCAAAAAGTTCAATTTTGGTTTCATCTGACCAGAGCACCTTCTTCCACATGTTTGGTGTGTCTCCCAGGTGGCTTGTGGCAAACTTTAAACGACACTTTTTATGGATATCTTTAAGAAATGGCTTTCTTCTTGCCACTCTTCCATAAAGGCCAGATTTGTGCAATATACGACTGATTGTTGTCCTATGGACAGAGTCTCCCACCTCAGCTGTAGATCTCTGCAGTTCATCCAGAGTGATCATGGGCCTCTTGGCTGCATCTCTGATCAGTCTTCTCCTTGTATGAGCTGAAAGTTTAGAGGGACGGCCAGGTCTTGGTAGATTTGCAGTGGTCTGATACTCCTTCCATTTCAATATTATCGCTTGCACAGTGCTCCTTGGGATGTTTAAAGCTTGGGAAATCTTTTTGTATCCAAATCCGGCTTTAAACTTCTTCACAACAGTATCTCGGACCTGCCTGGTGTGTTCCTTGTTCTTCATGATGCTCTCTGCGCTTTTAACGGACCTGTTAGACTATCACAGTGCAGGTGCATTTATACGGAGACTTGATTACACACAGGTGGATTGTATTTATCATCATTAGTCATTTAGGTCAACATTGGATCATTCAGAGATCCTCACTGAACTTCTGGAGAGAGTTTGCTGCACTGAAAGTAAAGGGGCTGAATAATTTTGCACGCCCAATTTTTCAGTTTTTGATTTGTTAAAAAAGTTTGAAATATCCAATAAATGTCGTTCCACTTTATGATTGTGTCCCACTTGTTGTTGATTCTTCACAAAAAAATACAGTTTTATATCTTTATGTTTGAAGCCTGAAATGTGGCAAAAGGTCGCAAAGTTCAAGGGGGCCGAATACTTTCGCAAGGCACTGTATCTATAGTTTTGTTGTTTGTTAAAAGGTCTTTGTTTAACCTTTTCATTTAATCAATTAAGTTATCAGGAAATGTATATATCTGTCCTAGCGTAGAACGGCCCTGTTTGGAGTCCTATATATCTGTCCTATATATCTGTCCTAGTGTAGAACGGCCCTGTGTGAAGTCCTATATATCTGTCCTATATATCTGTCCTATATATCTGTCCTAGTGTAGAACGGCCCTGTGTGGAGTCCTATATATCTGTCCTATAGTAGAACGGCCCTGTGTGGAGTCCTATATATCTGTCCTATAGTAGAACGGCCCTGTGTGGAGTCCTATATATCTGTCCTATATATCTGTCCTATAGTAGAACGGCCCTGGGTGGAGTCCTATATATCTGTCCTATATATCTGTCCTAGTGTAGAACGGCCCTGTGTGGAGTCCTATATATCTGTCCTATAGTAGAACGGCCCTGTGTGGAGTCCTATATATCTGTCCTATATATCTGTCCTATAGTAGAACGGCCCTGTGTGGAGTCCTATATATCTGTCCTATATATCTGTCCTAGTGTAGAATGGCCCTGTGTGAAGTCCTATATATCTGTCCTATATATCTGTCCTAGCGTAGAACGGCCCTGTGTGGAGTCCTATATATCTGTCCTATATATCTGCCCTATATATCTGTCCTAGCGTAGAACGGCCCTGTTTGGAGTCCTATATATCTGTCCTATATATCTGTCCTATATATCTGTCCTAGTGTAGAACGGCCCTGTGTGGAGTCCTATATATCTGTCCTATATATCTGTCCTAGTGTAGAAGGCCCCTGTGTGGAGTCCTATATATATGTCCTATATATCTGTCCTAGCGTAGAACGGCCCTGTGTGGAGTCCTATATATCTGTCCTATATATCTGTCCTAGTGTAGAACGGCCCTGTGTGAAGTCCTATATATCTGTCCTATAGTAGAACGGCCCTGTGTGGAGTCCTATATATCTGTCCTATATATCTGTCCTAGTGTAGAACGGCCCTGTGTGGAGTCCTATATATCTGTCCTATATATCTGTCCTAGTGTAGAACGGCCCTGTGTGAAGTCCTATATATCTGTCCTATAGTAGAACGGCCCTGTGTGGAGTCCTATATATCTGTCCTATATATCTGTCCTAGTGTAGAATGGCCCTGTGTGAAGTCCTATATATCTGTCCTATATATCTGTCCTAGCGTAGAACGGCCCTGTTTGGAGTCCTATATATCTGTCCTATATATCTGTCCTAGTGTAGAACGGCCCTGTGTGGAGTCCTATATATCTGTCCTATATATCTGTCCTAGTGTAGAACGGCCCTGTGTGAAGTCCTATATATCTGTCCTAAAGTAGAACGGCCCTGTGTGGAGTCCTATATATCTGTCCTAGTGTAGAATGGCCCTGTGTGAAGTCCTATATATCTGTCCTATATATCTGTCCTAGCGTAGAACGGCCCTGTTTGGAGTCCTATATATCTGTCCTATATATCTGTCCTAGTGTAGAACGGCCCTGTGTGGAGTCATATATATCTGTCCTATATATCTGTCCTATATATCTGTCCTATATATCTGTCCTATATATCTGTCCTAGTGTAGAACGGCCCTGTGTGGAGTCCTATATATCTGTCCTATATATCTGTCCTAGTGTAGAACGGCCCTGTGTGAAGTCCTATATATCTGTCCTAAAGTAGAACGGCCCTGTGTGGAGTCCTATATATCTGTCCTAGTGTAGAATGGCCCTGTGTGAAGTCCTATATATCTGTCCTATATATCTGTCCTAGCGTAGAACGGCCCTGTTTGGAGTCCTATATATCTGTCCTATATATCTGTCCTAGTGTAGAACGGCCCTGTGTGGAGTCATATATATCTGTCCTATATATCTGTCCTATATATCTGTCCTATATATCTGTCCTATATATCTGTCCTAGTGTAGAATGGCCCCGTGTGGAGTCCTATATATCTGTCCTATATATCTGCCCTATATATCTGTCCTAGTGTAGAACGGCCCTGTAAATCAACTAAAGGCTGTGTCTCTCTGTGTGTTGTAGCTAAACTAAAGGCTGTGTCTCTGTGTGTTGTAACTAAACTAAAGGCTGTGTCTCTCTGTGTTGTAGCTAAACTAAAGGCTGTGTCTCTGTGTGTGTTGTAACTCAACTAAAGGCTGTGTCTCTGTGTGTTGTAGCTAAACTAAAGGCTGTGTCTCTGTGTGTTGTAACTAAACTAAAGGCTGTGTCTCTGTGTGTGTTGTAACTAAACTAAAGGCTGTGTCTCTGTGTGTTGTAGCTAAACTAAAGGCTGTGTCTCTCTGTGTGTTGTAGCTAAACTAAAGGCTGTGTCTCTTTGTGTTGTAACTAAACTAAAGGCTGTGTCTCTGTGTGTGTTGTAGCTAAACTAAAGGCTGTGTCTCTTTGTGTTGTAACTAAACTAAAGGCTGTGTCTCTGTGTGTGTTGTAGCTAAACTAAAGGCTGTGTCTCTCTGTGTGTTGTAGCTAAAATTAAGACTGTGTCTCTGTGTGTTGTAGCTAAACTAAAGGCTGTGTCTCTCTGTGTGTTGTAGCTAAACTAAAGGCTGTGTCTCTCTGTGTGTTGTAGCTAAACTAAAGGCTGTGTCTCTTTGTGTTGTAACTAAACTAAAGGCTGTGTCTCTGTGTGTGTTGTAGCTAAACTAAAGGCTGTGTCTCTTTGTGTTGTAACTAAACTAAAGGCTGTGTCTCTGTGTGTGTTGTAGCTAAACTAAAGGCTGTGTCTCTCTGTGTGTTGTAGCTAAAATTAAGACTGTGTCTCTGTGTGTTGTAGCTAAACTAAAGGCTGTGTCTCTCTGTGTGTTGTAGCTAAACTAAAGGCTGTCTCTCTGTGTGTTGTAACTAAACTAAAGGCTGTGTCTCTGTGTGTTGTAACTAAACTAAAGGCTGTGTCTCTGTGTGTTGTAACTAAACTAAAGGCTGTGTCTCTGTGTGTTGTAACTAAACTAAAGGCTGTGTCTCTCTGTGTTGTAGCTAAACTAAAGACTGTCTATGTGTGTTGTAGCTAAACTAAAGACTGTCTCTGTGTGTTGTAGCTAAACTAAAGATTGTGTTGTTTCTCCCTGTAGCTCCTGGCTACAGTGCTGTCTCAGTCTGCCAAAGCCAAAGAGCACCTGCTGGAGCAGTCCAAGTCTGTAGAACTATCTACAGGTAGGTGTGTGTGTGTGTGTGTTACAATCTACAGGTACACATCCGTCCAGTGAGAGGGATGAGAGAGAGAGAGGGATGAGAGAGAGAGAGGGATGAGAGAGAGAGGGGGGGGGGATAAAGAGAGCATCATCTGTTTCCTTTATAACGATTGAAGCAATCGCACACACACACACAACACACAACACACACACACACAACACACACACACACACAGTGGGATCTGGATCTTGGCGGCTCTGTCATCCAGATGGCCAGTAGTTAGTAGAGGAGGCCTGTGATTGGCTGACGACACCAGATACTGAGGAGGAGGTGAAACCTGATTGGTTATTCACATTGAGGGGGATTGGTTTTATAGAAAGAAATGGTGGGACAGGATTGGTTGGGTCAAATAATGAAAATATGAGTGGTTGAGCTCGACCCAACGACAGTGTGTGTTACCTCCAGGCTCCGCCTCTGCCTCTAGACAGTCGAGCCAATCAGGATGCCCGCTCCATGAAGCTCCACCCTATGATGCCACGGCAACCTGGAAGGGGGAGGGGCAAGGCGAGGGGAAGGTAAGACAGACAGTCCTCCTCTCAGAGTCATCACTCACACACTTCCTGCTTCCCTGCGTCCCTCTCCTCACCGAAACCAGTGTCCCTCTTCCCCTTCAGCACAATCTCTCACACACTCTCCACCAACGACAGAAACACACACACACACAGAACCACGGACACACACACACCCAGAACCACGGACACACAGACACACGAGAACACGGACACACAGACACACGAGAACACGCACACACAGACACACGAGAACACGGACACACAGACAGTCTCGAACACGACACACACCAAGGATGTCCAAACACTTACTCTCTCAGCTGGCCTCGTCCTTACTGCGAGCATTTGGTTGCAGCCACGACACGGTGAGTGTGTGTGTGTGTGTGTGTTCCGGTCTGTCTGTTCTGTTACTCCTCTGAGAGAGATTCTGTTCTATCTGTCTTCTATCCTTTCAGTTCCTCCTCCTCCATCTCTGTGTTCCTCCTCCTCCATCTATGTGTTCCTCCTCCATCTCTGTATTCCTCCTCCATCTCTGTGTTCCTCCTCCTCCATCTCTCTGTTCCTCCTCCATCTCTGTGTTCCTCCTCCTCCATCTCTGTGTTCCTCCTCCATCTCTGTGTTCCTCCTCCATCTCTGTGTTCCTCCTCCTCCATCTGTGTTCCTCCTCCTCCATCTCTCTGTTCCTCCTCCTCCATCTCTCTGTTCCTCCTCCTCCATCTCTCTATTCCTCCTCCATCTCTGTGTTTCTCCTCCTCCATCTCTGTGTTTCTCCTCCTCCATCTCTGTGTTCCTCCTCCTCCATCTCTCTGTTCCTCCTCCATCTCTGTGTTCCTCCTCCATCTCTGTGTTCCTCCTCCTCCATCTCTGTGTTCCTCCTCCTCCATCTCTGTGTTCCTCCTCCTCCATCTCTGTGTTCCTCCTCCTCCATCTCTGTGTTCCTCCTCCTCCATCTCTGTGTTCCTCCTCCTCCATCTCTGTGTTCCTCCTCCATCTCTGTGTTCCTCCTCCTCCATCTCTGTGTTCCTCCTCCTCCATCTCTCTGTTCCTCCTCCTCCATCTCTCTGTTCCTCCTCCTCCATCTCTGTGTTCCTCCTCCTCCATCTCTGTGTTCCTCCTCCTCCATCTCTCTGTTCCTCCTCCTCCATCTCTCTGTTCCTCCTCCTCCATCTCTGTGTTCCTCCTCCTCCATCTCTGTGTTCCTCCTCCTCCATCTCTGTGTTCCTCCTCCTCCATCTCTGTGTTCCTCCTCCTCCATCTCTCTGTTCCTCCTCCTCCATCTCGCTGTTCTCCTCCTCCATCTCTCTGTTCCTCCTCCTCCATCTCTGTTCCTCCTCCTCCATCTCGCTGTTCCTCCTCCTCCATCTCTGCTGTTCCTCCTCCTCCATCTCTGTGTTCTCTCCCTCCATCTCTGTGTTCCTCCCTCCTCCATCTCTGTGTTTCTCCTCCTCCATCTCTGTGTTCCTCCTCCTCCATCTCTGTGTTCCTCCTCCTCCATCTCTGTGTTCCTCCTCCTCCATCTCTGTGTTCCTCCTCCTCCATCTCTGTGTTCCTCCTCCGCCATCTCTGTGTTCCTCCTCCTCCATCCTCTGTTCCTCCTCCTCCATCTCTCTGTTCCTCCTCCTCCTCATCTCTCTGTTCCTCCTCCTCCATCTCTCTGTTCCTCCTCTCCTCTCTGTGTTCCTCCTCCTCCATCTCTGTGTTCTCCTCCATCTCTGTGTTCCTCCTCCTCCATCTCTGTGTTCCTCCTCCTCCATCTCTGTGTTCCTCCATCTCTCTGTTCCTCCTCCTCCATCTCTCTGTTCCTCCTCCTCCATCTCTCTGTTCCTCCTCCTCCATCTCTGTGTTCCTCCTCCTCCATCTCTCTGTTCCTCCTCCTCCATCTCTGTGTTCCTCCTCCTCCATCTCTCTGTTCCTCCTCCTCCATCTCTGTGTTCCTCCTCCTCCATCTCTGTGTTTCCTCCTCCTCCATCTCTCTGTTCCTCCTCCTCCATCTCTCTGTTCCTCCTCCTCCATCTCGCTGTTCCTCCTCCTCCATCTCTGTGTTCCTCCTCCTCCATCTCTCTGTTCCTCCTCCTCCATCTCTGTTCCTCCTCCTCCATCTCTCTGTTCCTCCTCCTCCATCTCTCTGTTCCTCCTCCTCCATCTCTCTGTTCCTCCTCCTCCATCTCTCTGTTCCTCCTCCTCCATCTCTCTGTTCCTCCTCCTCCATCTCTCTGTTCCTCCTCCTCCATCTCTGTGTTCCTCCTCCTCCATCTCTGTGTTCCTCCTCCTCCATCTCTCTGTTCCTCCTCCTCCATCTCTGTGTTCCTCCTCCTCCATCTCTGTGTTCCTCCTCCTCCATCTCTGTGTTCCTCCTCCTCCATCTCTGTGTTCCTCCTCCCTCCATCTCTGTGTTCCTCCTCCTCCATCTCTCTGTTCCTCCTCCTCCATCTCTGTGTTCCTCCTCCTCCATCTCTGTGTTCCTCCTCCTCCATCTCTGTGTTCCTCCTCCTCCATCTCTGTGTTCCTCCTCCTCCATCTCTGTGTTCCTCCATCTCTCTGTTCCTCCTCCTCCATCTCTCTGTTCCTCCTCCTCCATCTCTCTGTTCCTCCTCCTCCATCTCTGTGTTCCTCCTCCTCCATCTCTCTGTTCCTCCTCCTCCATCTCTGTGTTCCTCCTCCTCCATCTCTCTGTTCCTCCTCCTCCATCTCTGTGTTCCTCCTCCTCCATCTCTGTGTTCCTCCTCCTCCATCTCTCTGTTCCTCCTCCTCCATCTCTCTGTTCCTCCTCCTCCATCTCGCTGTTCCTCCTCCTCCATCTCTGTGTTCCTCCTCCTCCATCTCTCTGTTCCTCCTCCTCCATCTCTCTGTTCCTCCTCCTCCATCTCTCTGTTCCTCCTCCTCCATCTCTGTGTTCCTCCTCCTCCATCTCTCTGTTCCTCCTCCTCCATCTCTCTGTTCCTCCTCCTCCATCTCTCTGTTCTCCTCCTCCATCTCTCTGTTCCTCCTCCTCCATCTCTGTTCCTCCTCCTCCATCTCTGTGTTCCTCCTCCTCCATCTCTGTGTTCCTCCTCCTCCATCTCTGTGTTCCTCCTCCTCCATCTCTCTGTTCCTCCTCCTCCATCTCTCTGTTCCTCCTCCTCCATCTCTCTGTTCCTCCTCCTCCATCTCTCTGTTCCTCCTCCTCCATCTCTCTGTTCCTCCTCCTCCATCTCTCTGTTCCTCCTCCTCCATCTCTGTGTTCCTCCTCCTCCATCTCTGTGTTCCTCCTCCTCCATCTCTCTGTTCCTCCTCCTCCATCTCTGTGTTCCTCCTCCTCCATCTCTGTGTTCCTCCTCCTCCATCTCTGTGTTCCTCCTCCTCCATCTCTGTGTTCCTCCTCCTCCATCTCTGTGTTCCTCCATCTCTCTGTTCCTCCTCCTCCATCTCTCTGTTCCTCCTCCTCCATCTCTCTGTTCCTCCTCCTCCCATCTCTGTGTTCCTCCTCCTCCATCTCTCTGTTCCTCCTCCTCCATCTCTGTGTTCCTCCTCCTCCATCTCTCTGTTCCTCCTCCTCCATCTCTGTGTTCCTCCTCCTCCATCTCTGTGTTCCTCCTCCTCCATCTCTCTGTTCCTCCTCCTCCATCTCGCTGTTCCTCCTCCTCCATCTCTGTGTTCCTCCTCCTCCATCTCTCTGTTCCTCCTCCTCCATCTCTCTGTTCCTCCTCCTCCATCTCTGTGTTCCTCCTCCTCCATCTCTCTGTTCCTCCTCCTCCATCTCTCTGTTCCTCCTCCTCCATCTCTCTGTTCCTCCTCCTCCATCTCTCTGTTCCTCCTCCTCCATCTCGCTGTTCCTCCTCCTCCATCTCGCTGTTCCTCCTCCATCTCTATTTTCCTTGTTTGCTGCCCAGGGACTTTGTGTTCTCTAAACCTCTCTGATATGAGCCTATACTATATATATATATGTATACTATACTATATATATACACACGATACCATATTGGATATATAATATACTATATATACATTTACTATACTGGATATATACTCTAATATACTGGATATATACTATACTGTATATACACTATAATATACTGGATATGTACTATACTGGAGATATACTATACTGGATATATACTATACTGGATATATACTATACTGGAGATATACTATACAATATACACGATACCATATTGGATATATAATATACTATATATACATTTACTATACTGTATATACACTATAATATACTGGATATATACTATACTGTATATACACTATAATATACTGGATATATACTATACTGGAGATATACTATACTGGATATACACTATAATATACTGGATATATACTATACTGGATATATACTATACTGGAGATATACTATACAATATACACTATACTATATTGGATATATACTATACTATATATACATTTACTATACTGTATATACACTATAATATACTGGATATATACTATACTGGATATATACTATACTATAATATACTGGATATATACTATACTGTATATACACTATAATATACTGGATATATACTATACTGGAGATATACTATATTGGATATATACTATACTGGATATATACTATATTGGATATATACTGTACTATATATATATACACACTATACTATATTGGATATATAGTATACTATATATACATTTACTATACTGTATATACACTATAATATACTGTATATATACTATACTGGAGATATACTATACAATATATACTATACTATATTGGATATATACTATACTATATATACATTTACTATACTGTATATACACTATAATATACTGGATATATACTATACTGGATATATACTATACTATAATATACTGGATATATACTATACTGTATATACACTATAATATACTGGATATATACTATACTGGAGATATACTATACAATATATACTATACTATATTGGATATATACTATACTATATATACATTTACTATACTGTATATACACTATAATATACTGGATATATACTATACTGGAGATATACTATACACTAGTATATACTGTATACTATATATATATATATACACACTATACTATATTGGATATATACTATACTCTATATACATTTACTATACTGGATATATACTATACTGTATATATACTATACTATACTGGATATATACTATACTATACTATACTGGAGATATACTGTACTATATATATACACACTATACTATATTGGATATATAGTATACTCTATATACATTTACTATACTGGATATATACTATACTGATATGTACTATACTATACTGTATATATACACTATACTGTATATATGCTATACTATACTGTATATACACTATACTATATATATATATATATATATATATATATACTGTACTATTCTGGATATATATTATACTACACTGTATATATACTGTACTAGATATATACTATACTGGATATATACTGTAATATACTGTATATACACAATACTATACTGGAAATATACTGTAATATACCCTATATATAATATACTGATCTATATATTATACTATACTGTATATATACTATACTGATATATATATATATATTATACTATACTGTATATATACTATACTGATATATATATATATATTATACACTGTATATATACTGTACTAGATATATACTATACTGGATATATACTGTAATATACCCTATATATAATATACTGATCTATATATTATACTATACTGTATATATACTATACTGATATATATATATATATTATACACTGTATATATACTACACTATACTGTAGCCTGAGCCATCTTGATCTTAGTTACCCTAGCTTAGCACCGTGTGTGTGTGTGTGTGTGTGTGTGTGTGTGTGTGTGTGTGTGTGTGTGTGTGTGTGTGTGTGTGTGTGTGTGTGTGTGTGTGTGTGTTGGCAGGACCAGTAAGATGGAAGTGTGTGTATGAGATAGCTTGATCAGATCACAGCCATCTAATGGACATGTTTTCCCCAGCAGGGTGTGTAGGTTCACATGGCTATCTGTTAGTTCCAGATCCTCCCTCCTCCTCCCCTCCTCTCCCCCTCCGTGTGACCCGTGGTCCAATCCTGAGCAGAGTGGGTGGGAAGAAAGGGGGGATAAGGGAGGTGCTGGTGGACTGGGCATGGCTGAGTTCTTCTGGCCTCTCTGCTGCCTCTCAGTGGACAGAGCATGATACTGCAGCTGCTTGTGATAGAGGAAGTCTCTGGAGCAGACTTCACCACATCAGAATCCTCAGAGTGGGTTGTCTAAAATCTCTGGATGTGATTGGCCAGGTCCACCCTTCCATCTTCTCCAATAGCTCACCCAGATATAGCCTGTCTTCTCCCTCCTCCATCTTCTCCAATAGCTCACCCAGACAGAGCCTGTCTTCTCCTTCCTCCATCTTCCCCAATAGCTCACCCAGACAGAGCCTGTCTTCTCCTCCCTCCATCTTCCCCAATAGCTCACCCAGACAGAGCCTGTCTTCTCCTTCCTCCATCTTCTCCAATAGGATCACCCAGACAGAGCCTGTCTTCTCCCTCCTCCATCTTCTCCAATAGGATCACCCAGACAGAGCCAGTCTTCTCCCTCCTCCATCTTCTCCAATAGCTCACCCAGACAGAGCCTGTCTTCTCCCTCATCTTCCCCAATAGCTCACTCAGATATAGCCTGTCTTCTCCCTCATCTTCTCCAATAGCTCACCCAGATATAGCCTGTCTTCTCCCTCCCTCATCTTCTCCAATCGCTCACACAGACAGAGCCAGTCTTCTCCTTCCTCCATCTTCCCCAATAGCTCAGCCAGACAGAGCCAGTCTTCTCCCTCCTCCAATAGCTCACCCAGACAGAGCCAGTCTTCTCCCTCCTCCATCTTCTCGAATAGCTCCAGACAAAGCCAGTCTTCTCCCTCGTCCATCTTCTCCAATAGCTCACCCAGACAGAGCCTGTCTTCTCCTTCCTCCATCTTCTCCAATAGGATCACCCAGACAGAGCCAGTCTTCTCCCTCCTCCATCTTCTCCAATAGCTCACCCAGACAGAGCCTGTCTTCTCCCTCATCTTCTCCAATAGCTCACTCAGATATAGCCTGTCTTCTCCCTCATCTTCTCCAATAGCTCACCCAGACAGAGCCAGTCTTCTCCCTCCTCCATCTTCTCCAATAGCTCACCCAGACAGAGCCAGTCTTCTCCCTCCTCCAATAGCTTACCCAGACAGAGCCAGTCTTCTCCCTCCTCCATCTTCTCGAATAGCTCACCCAGACAAAGCCAGTCTTCTCCCTCCCTCATCTTCTCCAATAGCTCGAAGAGAGAGTCAGTCTTCTCCCTCCTCCATCTTCTCCAATAGCTCACCCAGACAGAGCCAGTCTTCTCCCTCCTCCATCTTCTCCAATAGCTCACCCAGACAGAGCCAGTCTTCTCCCTCCTCCAATAGCTTACCCAGACAGAGCCAGTCTTCTCCCTCCTCCATCTTCTCGAATAGCTCACCCAGACAAAGCCAGTCTTCTCCCTCGTCCATCTTCTCCAATAGCTCACCCAGACAGAGCCAGTCTTCTTCCTCCTCCATCTTATCCAATAGCTCACCCAGACAGAGCCTGTCTTCTCCCTCCCTCATCTTCTCCAATAGCTCGAAGAGAGAGCCAGTCTTCTCCCTCCTCCATCTTCTCCAATAGCTCACCCAGACAGAGCCAGTCTTCTCCCTCCCTCATCTTCTCCAATAGTTCACCCAGACAGAGCCTGTCTTCTCCCTCCTCCATCTTCTCCAATAGCTCACCCAGACAGAGCCAGTCTTCTCCCTCCTCCATCTTCTCCAATAGCTCACCCAGACAGAGCCTGTCTTCTCCCTCCTCCATCTTCCCCAATAGCTCAGCCAGACAGAGCCAGTCTTCTCCCTCTTTCCCTCCTCTAGTAGCTCCTAGCCGTTAGCCTTTAGCCACCTACCTAGTCCTCCTCTCCTCTCTTGTTATTCTTAGCTAGTCTTTAGCCTTCAGCTGTTAGAGGTGTTTAGCCCAGAGCCCATAGCTTTTAGCCACCTGTCTTCTCCTCTTCTGTCTCCTCTACTAGTGATTAGCCTTTAGCCATTAGTGGTTAGCCATTAGCCGTTAGCGGTTAGCCATTAGCCGTTAGCCCAGGGCCAGCCGTAGTGACAGAACTCCACCTGTCTTCTCTCTCCTAGAGCTCTGAGGCTGTTATCCAATGGCTGAGTGACTTTCAGCTGCAGGTCTACGCTCCAAACTTCATCAGCGCCGGGTATGACATAGCCACCATTAGCAGAATGACCCCAGAGGTAAGGAACCCCTGACCTCTGACCCCTATCCTTTAACCTGAAAGTTAAAGTCACGCTCTAACCACACCCCGTCACCTCACTGCTCACTCACTGATCATAAAGCAGTTGCCTTAGCAACCCCCCCACCCACCCTCCCACCAGTAACACTGAAGACAGTTCAGATGCATACACCCCCCCCCCCAGTCACTCCAGTCACTGAGCATGCCCAGGACCTCGTCTGTGATTGGCCAGGACAGGGCTGCCTGCAGCCTTTAGAGCAGATGGACACAAAGCTCCTCCTATGACAAAGTCCAGTGTGTTCTGTGTGTGTGTGTGTGTGTGTGTGTGTGTGTGTGTGTGTGTGTGTGTGTGTGTGTGTGTGTGTGTGTGTGTGTGTGTGTGTGTGTTCTGTGTGTGTGTGTGTGTTCTGTGTGTGTGTGTGTGTGTGTGTGTGTGTGTGTGTGTTCTGTGTGTGTGTGTGTGTGTTCTGTGTGTGTGTGTGTGTGTGTTCTGTGTGTGTGTGTGTTCTGTGTGTGTGTGGTGTGTGTGTGTGTGTGTGTGTTCTGTGTGTGTGTGTGTGTGTGTGTTCTGTGTGTGTGTGTGTTGTGTGTGTGTGTGTGTGTGTGTGTGTGTGTGTGTGTGTGTGTGTGTGTGTGTGTGTTCTGTGTGTGTGTGTGTGTGTGTGTGTGTGTGTGTGTGTCTCCCGCTGTGTGTGTACCTCAGACTAGTGATACAATTACACCTCTAGATGAGAACCGATCAATCAATATAGAATATTAGTAGAGAATGAGGTCTCTAACTGCCAACTATCTGGCCATTAGCTAAGTAGAAAAATAAATCATAGAGTCTATCTACACACTGACTGGACTCTACCCGCACACTGACTCTACCCGCACACTGACTCTACCCGCACACTGACTCTACCCGCACACTGACTCTACCCGCACACTGACTGGACTCTACCCACACACTGACTCTACCCGCACACTGACTCTACCCGCACACTGACTCTACCCGCACACTGACTCTACCCGCACACTGACTGGACTCTACCCACACACTGACTGGACTCTACCCACACACTGACTGGACTCTACCCACACACTGACTGGACTCTATCCGCACACTGACTCTACCCGCACACTGACTCTACCCGCACACTGACTCTACCTGCACACTGACTGGACTCTACCCGCACACTGACTCTACCCGCACACTGACTGGACTCTACCTGCACACTGACTGGACTCTACCCACACACTGACTGGACTCTACCCACACACTGACTGGACTCTACCCGCACACTGACTGGACTCTACCCACACACTGACTCTACCCGCACACTGACTCTACCCGCACACCGACTGGACTCTACCCACACACTGACTGGACTCAACCCGCACACTGACTCTACCCGCACACTGACTGGACTCTACCCACACACTGACTGGACTCAACCCGCACACTGACTCTACCCGCACACTGACTCTACCCGCACACTGACTGGATTCTACCCACACACTGACTGGATTCTACCCACACACTGACTGGACTCTACCCACACACTCACTGGACTCTACCCACACACTGACTGGACTCTACCCACACACTGACTGGACTCTACCCACACACTGACTGGACTCTACCTGCACACTGACTGGACTCTACCCACACACTGACTGGACTCTACCCACACACTGACTGGACTCTATCCGCACACTGACTCTACCCACACACTGACTGGACTCTACCCGCACACTGACTGGACTCTACCCACACACCGACTGGACTCTACCCACACACACTGACTGGACTCTACCCACACACTGACTGGACTCTACCCGCACACTGACTGGACTCTACCCGCACACCGACTGGACTCTACCCACACACTGACTGGACTCTACCCACACACTGACTGGACTCTACCCACACACTCACTGGACTCTACCTGCACACTGACTCTACCCACACACTGACTGGACTCTACACACACACTAACTGGACTCTACACACACACTGACTGGACTCTACCCGCACACTGACTGGACTCTACCCACACACTGACTGGACTCTACCCACACACTGACTCTACCCACACACTGACTCTACCCACACACTGACTGGACTCTACCCACACACTGACTGGACTCTACCCACACACTGACTCTACCCACACACTGACTCTACCCACACACTGACTGGACTCTACCCACACACTGACTGGACTCTACCCACACACTGACTGGACTCTACCCACACACTGACTGGACTCTACCCGCACACTGACTCTACCCACACACTGACTGGACTCTACCCGCACACTGACTGGACTCTACCCACACACTGACTGGACTCTACCCACATACTGACTGGACTCTACCCACACACTGACTCTACCCACACACTGACTGGACTCTACCCACACACCGACTGGACTCTACCCACACACACTGACTGGACTCTACCCACACACTGACTGGACTGCCCGCACACTGACTGGACTACCCGCACACTGACTCTACCCGCACACTGACTGGACTCTACCCACACACTGACTTGACTCTACCTGCACACTGACTCTACCCGCACACTGACTGGACTCTACACACACTGACTGGACTCTACCCACACACTGACTGGACTCTACCCACACACTGACTCTACACGCACACTGACTCTACCCGCACACTGACTGGACTCTACCCACACACTGACTGGACTCTACCCACACTCTGACTGGACTCTACCCACACACTGACTGGACTCTACCCACACACTGACTGGACTCTACCCACACACTGACTGGACTCTACCCACACACACTGACTGGACTCTACCCACACACACTGACTGGACTCTACCCACACACACTGACTGGACTCTACCCACACACACTGACTGGGCTCTACCCACACACTGACTGGGCTCTACCCACACACTGACTGGGCTCTACCCACACACACTGACTGGGCTCTACCCACACACACTGACTGGTCTCTACCCACACACTGACTCTACCCGCACACTGACTGGACTCTACCCACACACTGACTGGACTCTACACACACTGACTCTACCCACACACTGACTGGACTCTACCCACACACTGACTGGACTCTACCCGCACACTGACTGGACTCTACCCACACACACTGACTGGGCTCTACCCGCACACTGACTGGGCTCTACCCACACACTGACTGGACTCTACCCACACACTGACTGGACTCTACCCACACACTCACTGGACTCTACCCACACACTGACTGGACTCTACCCACACACTCACTGGACTCTACCCACACACTGACTGGACTCTACCCACACACTGACTGGACTCTACCCACACACTCACTGGACTCTACCCACACACTCACTGGACTCTACCCACACACTCACTGGACTCTAGACACACTCACTGGCAACAAAATAGTTATCAAATTAAGATCCTACATCTGTATATTGGGATAATTAGAGTATAGTGGAGTGGAGTTGGGAGGAGCCAGGTTTTGGGTGGGGACAGACTGGGTGGGCGGAGCCAGACAGTTGATGGGTGGAGCCAGATTGTTGAGACATACAGTGGGTGGGTGGAGTCAGACTGTGGATAGTTGGGGCTAGGTGATAGGTGGGTGGAGCCAGACTGTGGGTGTGGCCAGACTGTAGATAGGTGGGTGCCATGCTGTGGGTGTGGCCAGACTGTAGATAGGTGGAGCCATGATGTGGGTGGAGCTGGGGTCTAGTGATACAATGCTTCTTTCTCACTGCCAACATCCTCTCTCTCCTCTTCACCTTCATTTCCCTCTGGGGACATTTACCTTCCTGTCCTGTGGTACAGTATGCTGTGGGTGTGGCCAGACTGTAGATAGGTGGAGCCATGCTGTGGGTGGAGCCAGACTGTGGGTGGAGCCATGCTGTGGGTGGAGCTGGGGTCTAGTGATACAATGCTTCTTTCTCACTGCCAACATCCTCTCTTTCCTCTTCACCTTCATTTCCCTTTGGGGACATTTACCTTCCTGTCCTGTGGTACAGCTTGTCACCTGGACACTGTGTGTGTCTGTGGTGTGTGTGGTGTCTATGTTTTCTGTGGTGTCTGCGTTTTCTGTGGTGTCTGTGGTGTCTGTTGTGTCTGGTGTCTATGGTGCCGGTGGTGTCTGGTGTCTGTGGTGTATGTGGTGTCTGTTGTGTCTGGTGTCTGTGGTGCCGGTGGTGTCTGGTGTCTGTGTTTTCTGAGGTGTCTGGTGTCTGTGGTGTCTGGTGTATGTGGTGTCTTTGGTGTCTGTGGTGGCAGGTGTCTGGTGTATGTGGTGTCTGGTGTCTGTGGTGGCAGGTGTCTGGTGTATGTGGTGTCTGGTGTCTGTGGTGGCAGGTGTCTGGTGTATGTGGTGTCTGGTGTATGTAGTGTCTGGTGTCTGTGGTGTCTCTGTGGTAATGAAGTGTGTGTATCTGTGGAGAGTTTGGAAGCGTCTCACCTATTTTTCCTTGGTGTTGTGTGTGTGTGTGTGTGTGTATGTGTGTGTGTGTGTGTGTGTGTGTGTGGTACGTGTGTGTGGTACGTGTGTGTGTGTAGGATCTCACGGCCATCGGAGTGACCAAACCAGGCCACAGAAAGAAGATGACATCTGAGATCAACAAACTCAGCGTCACTGAGTGGCTCCCTGACCAGAAACCTGTTAGTAACTGACCTGAGACCTGTTAGTAACTGACCTGAGACCTGTTAGTAACTGACCTGAGACCTGTTAGTTACTGACCTGAGACCTGTTAGTATCTGACCTGAGACCTGTTAGTAACTGACCTGAGACCTGTTAGTAACTGACCTGAGACCTGTTAGTAACTGACCTGAAACCTGTTAGTAACTGACCTGAAACCTGTTAGTAACTGACCAGAAACCTGTTAGTAACTAACCTGAACCCTGTTAGTAACTGACCTGAGACCTGTTAATAACTGACCTGAGACCTGTTAGTTACTGACCTGAGACCTGGTTGTTGTTGTTGTAACTAGGTGGTAGAGCGGTAGTCGGCGATATGGCTGAGCCTGTACTAACTATTGTGTGTGTGTGTGTGTGTGTGTGTTTAGGCCAGCCTGGCAGAGTGGTTGTCAGCGATAGGGCTGAGTCAGTACCAGCAGGTTCTGGTGCAGAACGGATATGAAAACATCGACTTCATCACAGACATCACCTGGGAGGACCTGCAGGAGATAGGCATCATGAAGCTGGGTAGGACGTACACACACACACACACACACACAGTTTAAAGACAGAAGCAAGGCAACTGAATGTATCCTGCCGTCGAATCTCATCTTTGATCGTCGATGTTAAAATGACCACCTGTCGTCTGAACTCCCCTGGGAGGGACCTCCCCGTTCACCTGAAAACAGACTGACCTGAACAGACAGCAATCCCAGACTGAACTCCCCTGGGAGGGAACTCCCTCACCTGAAAACAGACTGACCTGAACAGACAGCAATCCCAGACTGAACTCCCCTGGGAGGGAACTCCCTCACCTGAAAACAGACTGACCTGAACAGACAGAAATCCCAGACTGAACTCCCCTGGGAGGGAACTCCCTCACCTGAAAACAGACTGTCCTGAACAGACAGCAATCCCAGACTGAAATCCCCTGGGAGGGAACTCCCCGTTCACCTGAAAACAGACTGACCTGAACAGACAGCAATCCCAGACTGAACTCCCCTGGGAGGGAACTCCCTCACCTGAAAACAGACTGACCTGAACAGACAGCAATCCCAGACTGAACTCCCCTGGGAGGGAACTCCCTCACCTGAAAACAGACTGACCTGAACAGACAGCAATCCCAGACTGAACTCCCCTGGGAGGGAACTCCCCGTTCACCTGAAAACAGACTGACCTGAACAGACAGCAATCCCAGACTGAACTCCCCTGGGAGGGAACTCCCTCACCTGAAAACAGACTGTCCTGAACAGACAGCAATCCCAGACTGAACTCCCCTGGGAGGGAACTCCCCGTTCACCTGAAAACAGACTGACCTGAACAGACAGCAATCCCAGACTGAACTCCCCTGGGAGGGAACTCCCCGTACAACATGGTATATCAGACACTACAGTTGAGGAACAATGGGAAAGACTCAGTGCTACAACATGGTATATCAGACACTACAGTTGAGGAACAATGGTAAAGACTCAGTGCTACAACATGGTATATCAGACACTACAGTTGAGGAACAATGGGAAAGACTCAGTGCTACAACATGGTATATCAGACACTACAGTTGAGGAACAATGGTAAAGACTCAGTGCTACAACATGGTATATCAGACACTACAGTTGAGGAACAATGGGAAAGACTCAGTGCTACAACATGGTATATCAGACACGACAGTTGAGGAACAATGGGAAAGACTCAGTGCTACAACATGGTATATCAGACACTACAGTTGAGGAACAATGGGAAAGACTCAGTGCTACAACATGGTATATCAGACACGACAGTTGAGGAACAATGGGAAAGACTCAGTGCTACAACATGGTATATCAGACACTACAGTTGAGGAACAATGGGAAAGACTCAGTGCTACAACATGGTATATCAGACACTACAGTTGAGGAACAATGGGAAAGACTCAGTGCTACAACATGGTATATCAGACACTACAGTTGAGGAACAATGGGAAAGTAATTCTGCTTTGAAAGTTGATAAATGTTGGGAACCCCACTTCTTTTGAGAAAATGACCCTTGAATGTTTTGCTACACCTACTGGAGAGCTTTACTTTGTCTACACCCATTCAGCATCGTTCACACCCTCTTAAGCCTTCAGCCCCACCCTATCTCTTTTTAAGGATTCACATGTGAGGCCATTTAACACAGTGCTAAAAAGAGGGAGTACGGTAGTGTAGTAAACAACCAAAGATTTACAATAGATGGCTGTAATCACCCCTCAGACACATCTAGCTTAGTGGATGGGTCACTACTGTCTAGACATGTTAATATAATACAATAGATGGCTGTAATCACCCCTCAGACACATCTAGCTTAGTGGATGGGTCACTACTGTCTAGACATGTTAATATAATACAATAGATGGCTGTAATCACCCCTCAGACACATCTAGCTTAGTGGATGGGTCACTACTGTCTAGACATGTTAATATAATACAATAGATGGCTGTAATCACCCCTCAGACACATCTAGCTTAGTGGATGGGTCACTACTGTCTAGACATGTTAATATAATACAATAGATGGCTGTAATCACCCCTCAGACACATCTAGCTTAGTGGATGGGTCACTACTGTCTAAACATGTTCATATAATACAATAGATGGCTGTAATCACCCCTCAGACACATCTAGCTTAGTGGATGGGTCACTACTGTCTAGACATGTTAATATAATACAATAGATGGCTGTATTCACCCCCAGACACATCTGGCTAATTTGATGGTCCATGTAATCATCTGGCAGAGTCTTTTCTTTAAACATGCAGCTAGCTAGCTAGCTAAACAATGAACCATAATCCCAAACCCCATACAGTAAAAACTGATCGTTATAGTTAGCCACCATGCATGAAATGCTGTAGTATGAATCTACAGCTAGCTAAAGCTAACCAACTAGGTTGGGCTATAACTACCAATGACAATTTATTACTGGGATTCTAATAATATTACTACACAGATATGTAATGTTAGCTAGCGAGCCAACAAGATACCGTTTCGCTAGCTAACGAGCCAGCAAGCTAACGTTCGCTAGCTAACGAGCCAGCAAGCTAAAGTTTCGCTAGCTAACGAGCCAGCAAGCTAACGTTTCGCTAGCTAGCGAGCCAGCAAGCTAATGTTTCGCTAGCTAGCGAGCCAGCAAGCTAATGTTTTGCTAGCTAGCGAGCCAGCAAGCTAACGTTCGCGAGCCAGCAAGCTAATGTTTCGCTAGTTAGCGAGCCAGCAAGCTAACATTTCGCTAGCTAGCGAGCTAACGTTTCGCTAGCTAACGAGCCAGCAAGCTAACGTTTCGCTAGCTAACGAGCCAGCAAGCTAACGTTTCGCTAGCTAGCGAGCCAGCAAGCTAACGTTCGCTAGCCAGCGAGCCAACGTTCGCCATCTAGCGAGCCAGCGAGCTAACATTTCTCTAGCTAGCCGAACAGTACACTTTAACTTGCAATGAAAATGACTGAAAATTTCTGATAAAAAAAAAGATGAATGTATAATATCTGAAAATGTAGCTAGACTCTTACCCGTAAACGTGGATGAACACTTGTTCTGACCCGTTGGGTCAAGTCACTCCGGGTTCACACTGACCGGTGTCCAGAAAGTCCGGCGCAGCTTCTTCCCCGCTAATATTTGTCGATAGATCGCTCTGCTAAATTCAGGGCAGCAATGTTGTCGAGAGCAACACCTTTTTGCAGTTCTCCGTGGCTACCGTTTATATAGCTGCTGTAGCAAGTACACTGAGCAGCTCATGTTATAGACAGAAGCATGCTACAATGGCAGACCAATCCCGAACTCATCTCTCGGCATGTCCAGCCCACTCATTATCTCAGCCAATCATGGGCTGGCGGGAAGGTTCCTGACTTTTTCCGTGGCTGAAACCAACTAGTAATTTGACCATTTTTATTCATATTTACAGACGATAAACAAGTTTGTTATTAAAGACACATGAAAGTTCACATGTTTTAGAAGGCATTTATGCCCCCCCCCCTCATTATGCCCCCCCCCAAAAAACACATTTTGATCTAAAATACATTAAAAAAAACATTAAAATGCCTCTCCTGTGAAGTAGTGACGTGCCACATTGATGAGCCTAGTGGTTAGAGTGTAGAGGAGGTAGGGTAGCCTAGTGGTTAGAGTGTAGAGGAGGTAGGGTAGCCTAGTGGTTAGAGTGTAGAGGAGGTAGGGTAGCCTAGTGGTTAGAGTGTAGAGGAGGTAGGGTAGCCTAGTGGTTAGAGTGTAGAGGAGGTAGGGTAGCCTAGTGGTTAGAGTGTAGAGGAGGTAGGGTAGCCTAGTGGTTAGAGTGTAGAGGAGGTAGGGTAGCCTAGTGGTTAGAGTGTAGAGGAGGTAGGGTAGCCTAGTGGTTAGAGTGTAGAGGAGGTAGGGTAGCCTAGTGGTTAGAGTGTAGAGGAGGTAGGGTAGCCTAGTGGTTAGAGTGTAGAGGAGGCAGGGTAGCCTAGTGGTTAGAGTGTAGAGGAGGTAGGGTAGCCTAGTGGTTAGAGTGTAGAGGAGGTAGGGTAGCCTAGTGGTTAGAGTGTAGAGGAGGTAGGGTAGCCTAGTGGTTAGAGTGTAGAGGAGGTAGGGTAGCCTAGTGGTTAGAGTGTAGAGGAGGTAGGGTAGCCTAGTGGTTAGAGTGTAGAGGAGGTAGGGTAGCCTAGTGGTTAGAGTGTAGAGGAGGTAGGGTAGCCTAGTGGTTAGAGTGTAGAGGAGGTAGGGTAGCCTAGTGGTTAGAGTGTAGAGGAGGTAGGGTAGCCTAGTGGTTAGAGTGTAGAGGAGGTAGGGTAGCCTAGTGGTTAGAGTGTAGAGGAGGTAGGGGTAGCCTAGTGGTTAGAGTGTAGAGGAGGTAGGGTAGCCTAGTGGTTAGAGTGTAGAGGAGGTAGGGTAGCCTAGTGGTTAGAGTGTAGAGGAGGTAGGGTAGCCTAGTGGTTAGAGTGTAGAGGAGGTAGGGTAGCCTAGTGTTTAGAGTGTAGAGGAGGTAGGGTAGCCTAGTGGTTAGAGTGTAGAGGAGGTAGGGTAGCCTAGTGGTTAGAGTGTAGAGGAGGTAGGGTAGCTTACCCTCTCTTTATGCCATTAAAATGCCTCTCCTGGGAAGTAGTGACGTGCCACATTGCACTTCCTGAAATGGTTCACTTATATTAAATACATATTATACATTAGATGCCTTACAATATTATCTCATATCATATCTTGTTGTGGTTTGTCCCCACTAGGTCACCAGAAGAAGCTGATGCTAGCTGTGAAGCGATTGGCTGAGATGCAGCGTGGCTCTGAGGGGCGGAGCTCCCCCAGGAAGAAGCCTCCACCAATCACACAGCAGCAGGAAGTGATGTCCATAGAGAACAGGCCCCCTGACAATGGTGAGGTCACAATAGAATAATTTCACATTACACCCTTAAAAAAAATTATAATTGGGGAATTAAAAAAACAACCCAAATGTGTGTTATTTGGTGACCCAGTGCTGGTTAAGTAGTGGACAGAACGCTGGGGTTATTTTGACCCAGCCGTTTGGGTTGTGTGAATAACCAAACATTAATTTAACCATCAGTTGTTGTTTTATTTTAAACAGTTATATTTGACCCAGCAGCTGGCTCTTATTTTAATGTAATCCATAGGTTATTTTCAGGAGGTGTGACCTATTATTAAGGGGTGTGGGCTTTGACATAGTTATTTTTGGCTACCCATGAGAGTAAATGTCATTCCTGTTCATCACGTTAAGTTAATTTAATATTTAGCATTACATATTCAAATATAAAATTCAAATCACGGTTATTTGCGTATCTCAACATTGCGATATGTGATATTTACAGGAAGTCAGGCATTTGTGTAATTAAATATCATTAAATCTACAAAAGTGTCCAACCTTAACATGTGATGAAAATACAACAGAACAGATTAATTTGAAGGGCATTTACTATCACGAGTGGCCAAAAATAACTATCTGAAAGCCACTGGGTTATATCTCAATAACCCAGCATCAATAACCCAGTATCAATAACCTAGCATCAATAACCCAGCATCAATAACACAGCATCAATAACACAGCATCAATAACACAGCATCAATAACACAGCATCAGTAACACAGCATCAGTAACACAGCATCAATAACCCAGTATCAATAACACAGCATCAATAACACAGCAGTTTTTATAGAACACATCCCAACTAAGGGATCCAATGCCTGTCAGTAACACATCCCAACTAAGGGACCCAATGCCTATCAGTAACACATCCCAACTAAGGGACCCAATGCCTGTCAGTAACACATCCCAACTAAGGGACCCAATGCCTGTCAGTAACACATCCCAACTAAGGGACCCAATGCCTGTCAGTAACACATCCCAACTAAGGGACCCAATGCCTGTCAGTAACACATCCCAACTAAGGGACCCAATGCCTGTCAGTAACACATCCCAACTAAGGGACCCAATGCCTGTCAGTAACATCCCAACTAAGGGACCCAATGCCTGTCAGTAACACATCCCAACTAAGGGATCCAATGCCTGTCAGTAACGCATCCCAACTAAGGGATCCAATGCCTGTCAGTAACACATCCCAACTAAGGGACCCAATGCCTGTCAGTAACACATCCCAACTAAGGGATCCAATGCCTGTCAGTAACACATCCCAACTAAGGGATCCAATGCCTGTCAGTAACACATCCCAACTAAGGGATCCAATGCCTGTCAGTAACACATCCCAACTAAGGGATCCAATGCCTGTCAGTAACACATCCCAACTAAGGGACCCAATGCCTGTCAGTAACACATCAGTTTTTAAAGAACACATCTCAACTTTCTCTCTCTCTCCATGTCTCTCCCTCCATGTCTCTCCATCTCTCTCTCCATGTCTCTCCATCTCCCTCCATCTCTCTCTCCATCATATGTAATATATCTCTCCATGTCTCTTCATCTTTCTCTCTCCATGTCTCTCCATGTCTCTCTCTCCATGTCTCTCCATGTCTCTCTCTCCATGTCTCTCCATGTCTCTCCATCTCTCTCTCTCCATGTCTCTCCATGTCTCTCCATGTCTCTCTCTCCATGTCTCTCCATGTCTCTCTCTCCATGTCTCTCCATGTCTCTCTCTCCATGTCTCTCTCTCCATGTCTCTCCATGTCTCTCTCTCCATGTCTCTTCATCTTTCTCTCTCCATCTTTCTCTCTCCATGTCTCTCCATGTCTCTCTCTCCATGTCTCTCCATGTCTCTCTCTCCATGTCTCTTCATCTTTCTCTCTCCATGTCTCTCTCTCCATGTCTCTCCATGTCTCTCTCTCCATGTCTCCTCATCTTTCTCTCTCCATGTCTCTCTCTCCATGTCTCTCCATGTCTCTCTCTCCATGTCTCTCCATGTCTCTCTCTCCATGTCTCTTCATCTTTCTCTCTCCATGTCTCTCCATGTCTCTCTCTCCATGTCTCTCCATGTCTCTCTCTCCATGTCTCCTCATCTTTCTCTCTCCATGTCTCTCCATGTCTCTCTCTCCATGTCTCTCCATGTCTCTCTCTCCATGTCTCTCCATGTCTCTCTCTCCATGTCTCTTCATATTTCTCTCTCCATGTCTCTCCATGTCTCTCTCTCCATGTCTCTCCATGTCTCTCTCTCCATGTCTCTTCATCTTTCTCTCTCCATGTCTCTCCATCTCCCTCCATCTCTCTCTCCATCATATTTAATATATCTCTCCATCTCTCTTCATCTTTCTCTCCCCATCTTTCTCTCCCCATCTCTCTCTCTCCATGTCTCTCCATCTCTCTCTCTCCATCTCCCTCCATCTCTCTCTCCATCATATTTAATATATCTCTCCATCTCCCTCCATCATATTTAATATATCTCTCCATCTCTCTCCAGAAGTCGTCACTTCTCCCAAGTTGTGCACCTTCCAGGACAGCGAGTTGAGCCCCGAGCTGCAGACAGCGCTGATCCAGCCTATCCCAGAGGTCAAGGGTCAGAGGACCCGCAGCCTCAGCAAGGACCCTGAGGAGGGAGTAGGGCCAGGGGGTAGAGGAGGAGGAGGAGTGCCCCCTAAGAAGGAGGCTCGGACCATGAGACAGACCAGCCAGGGGAGCCAGAGAGGCAGCGCCTCATCCAAACCTCGCCCACCCTCCCACGCCCACTCAATGCCGGCACCCCCTTACACTCCCCCTCACACCCCCACCAAGAAACCCCTGCACTCCTCCACCTCCGCCCCGGGCCCCTCACCGCAGGCCAAACCCAAATCCTCCCCACAGCTAATACAAGGAGAGAGGCCTGGTTCCCCCCGCTCTCACCCCCTGTCCAACGCACATCGCGGGACTCACAACACCCAGACTCAGCCTGGTCCTCAGCCCCAGTCTGGTCCTCAGCCCCAGCCTGGTCCTCAGCCTCAACCTGGTCCTCAGCCCCAGCCTGGTCCTCAGCCCCAGCCTGGTCCTCAGCCCCAGCCTGGTCCTCAACCCCAGCCTGGTACTCAGCCCCAGCACCAACCCACACCTACTCCCCAATCTCAGCCTACAGCCCATCCGACGGAGGAAGAGGAGAGGGAGAGGGAGAAAGAGAGGGGGATTGAGAGGGAGAAAGAGAGGGGGATTGAGAGGGAGAAAGAGAGGGGGATTGAGAAGGAGAGCACCCTCCAGCTGCAGCCCAGCCCCCAGGTTTCTGTTCCCCTCCTATGCCTGCCTCCGGAGGCTGAGGGGGGAGACGGGGGAGAGATGGGTGAGGCGGGTGAGGCCCCCCTTAAGAAGCGAGCTAACAGTCTGAACCGCTACGCTGGGTCTGACGGGGAGGGGGAGGAGAGGGGGGGTGGAGGTGCAGGGGCGGGGACAGGAGTGGCCCCTCCAGGGAGGGTAGCAGGGGGCGGTACAGGTAAATACGCCACGGTGACTCACCGGGTCAGCCGCAGCCACTCCGTACGCAACCAGGACAAGAACGTCAACCGCAGCCAATCACAGTCCATCGCCCTACGGCCCAAGAAGAAAGGCCCGCCCCCTCCGCCTCCCAAACGCTCCAGCTCAGCTATCTCGAACTCCAACCTCGCCGACACACACACACCGACACACACACACGCGGCGGACAGGCTGCTGGGCGTGCCCTACAACCCCCAGCGACGGGCCAGCGACCTGGGTGTGTCCGTGGAGACGGTCGTCGTGGATACGGGGAGCGCGGGCAGCGTGAGGAGCATAGCGGCCATGTTGGAAATGTCCTCTATCGGGGGAGGGGCCAAGGGCATGGCTATACAGAGAAACTTCCTGCAGGTAGGGGAGGTGTTGTGTGTTTCAAAACTCTCTCACTGTCTGTCACTTAACCCTGCCTTTGTGTACAAATCTACCTCAAATACCTTATTATTATCTATCCTGATGCCTAGTCACTTTACCCTGCCTTCATCTACATATCTTTCTCAAATACCTTATTATTATCTATCCTGATGCCTAGTCACTTTACCCTGCCTTCATGTACATATCTACCTCAACTACCTTATTATTATCTATCCTGATGTCTAGTCACTTTACCCTGCCTTCATGTACATATCTACCTCAACTACCTTATTATTATCTATCCTGATGTTGAGTCACTTTACCCTGCCTTCATCTACATATCTACCTCAACTACCTTATTATTATCTATCCCTGATGCCTAGTCACTTTACCCTGCCTTCATGTACATACAGTGCCTTGCGAAGGTATTCGGCCCCCTTGAACTTTGCGACCTTTTGCCACATTTCAGGCTTCAAACATAAAGATATAAAACTGTATTTTTTTGTGAAGAATCAACAACAAGTGGGACACAATCATGAAGTGGAACGACATTTATTGGATATTTCAAACTTTTTTAACAAATCCAAAACTGAAAAATTGGGCGTGCAAAATTATTCAGCCCCCTTAAGTTAATACTTTGTAGCGCCACCTTTTGCTGCGATTACAGCTGTAAGTCGCTTGGGGTATGTCTCTATCAGTTTTGCACATCGAGAGACTGAAATTTTTTCCCATTCCTCCTTGCAAAACAGCTCGAGCTCAGTGAGGTTGGATGGAGAGCATTTGTGAACAGCAGTTTTCAGTTCTTTCCACAGATTCTCGATTGGATTCAGGTCTGGACTTTGACTTGGCCATTCTAACACCTGGATATGTTTATTTTTGAACCATTCCATTGTAGATTTTGCTTTATGTTTTGGATCATTGTCTTGTTGGAAGTCAAATCTCCGTCCCAGTCTCAGGTCTTTTGCAGACAACAGGTTTTCTTCCAGAATGGTCCTGTATTTGGCTCCATCCATCTTCCCATCAATTTTAACCATCTTCCCTGTCCCTGCTGAAGAAAAGCAGGCCCAAACCATGATGCTGCCACCACCATGTTTGACAGTGGGGATGGTGTGTTCAGGGTGATGAGCTGTGTTGCTTTTACGCCAAACATAACGTTTTGCATTGTTGCCAAAAAGTTTCATCTGACCAGAGCACCTTCTTCCACATGTTTGGTGTGTCTCCCAGGTGGCTTGTGGCAAACTTTAAACAACATTTTTTATGGATATCTTTAAGAAATGGCTTTCTTCTAGCTCCACATTGATCTGGTACTTCCTGTATATAGCTCCACATTGATCTGGTACTTCCTGTATATAGCTCCACATTGATCTGGTACTTCCTGTATATAGCTCCACATTGATCTGGTACTTCCTGTATATAGCTCCATTCGTGTGTATTTTATTGACGTTACCATTTTATTTTTGTTAAACTGCACCGTCGGGAGAGGCTCGTCAGTCAGCGTTTCACTGTAAAATCTAATCTAGTTGTATCTGGCGCATGTGACAACTAAAATGTGATTTGATTTGTCAGCAGCGGGATGCCATTGGTCTGGACGGGGAGGTGGTGAACCGCCGTAGAACCATCAGTGGTCCTGTTACTGAGCTGGTCGCTGCAGCTAGGAGGGACAGACCTACCCCTGTACCCCTGTGTACCGTATCCCTGTGTACCGCACCCCAACCCTCTCCTCTCCCTTCTACACCCCCTTCCTCCCCTCGCTCCCCCTCCTCCCCTCACCCCTTGTCTCCTCACCCCTCGTCTCCTCACACCCCTTCTTCCGGTAGTTCGGCCGAGAACCTTCCGTTTGCTGCTGAGAGGAAACAGACCGTGAAGAGGCAGAGAGGAGAGGGAGAGGAAGAAGGAGAAACAGAGGTGAGCGTTTACAATTTTATGCATTTGTATGAAAACACTGAGATATGGTGTCTGTACATGAAAAATGATCAATTATATATATATTTTTTTGGGGGGGCACGGTCAAAAAATCTTATATTGTTATTTATAAGCTGTGTCGTTATGTTTGTCTCTAGGGTGATGGAGACGGTCTCCATGGAGACGGCGTGTTCTCCCTTCCCCAGGATGAGCTGTCCCGGGTCGACGCCACGGCAACCCTGAAACGGCGTCCCCGCTGCAACAAGCCTCACCCCAACGGGTCGCGTTTCACCCTGACAGAGTCTTCCACCGTCAAGCGCCGTCCCAAGAGCAGAGACAAGGAGCCGGAGGGCTTCTCAGAGAGCGGCATCGCAGACATCACCGGGACCTCCAAGACATGGGCCTCTAACACCGGGGCCTCTAACACCGTTGCCTCTAACATCGGGGCCGTTCACACCGGGGCTGTTACCGGGCCGGAGCCGGGGCCAGCTGTCCCGTACGAGAATGGCACCGCCACCGTTAAACGCCGGCCGGTGTATGAGACGGGGGAAGCGGAGCCTAGTCCGATCCAGGCTACGCCTCCTCTCAGGGACAGCTCAGACCTGGGAGGACCAGGGGTGGTGGCGGGGGGAGAAGGGGGAGGGGCGGTGACCCCTGTGAGGAAACCCAAACCCCCCGTCTCCCCCAAACCTGTCCTGGCTCAGATGAGGAGACACTCCTCCTCTAGAAAAGTCCCCCTGCCTGGACCTGGCACCCCCGGCAGCCCAGGTACTGTCCTGCACTGGGATTTACTAGCATGTAATACTGATGCCCAGCTCTCAATGTGAATTTCTCACCTATAGGTCTGTCGGCTAATCTCCCTCTCTCACACCTTCCTCTCTCTCGCTCCTTCCTCTCTCTCGCTCCTTCCTCTCTCTCTCACTCCTTCCTCTCTCTCTCCTCTCTTCCTCTCTCACTCCTTCCTCTCTCTCTCCTCTCTTCCTCTCTCATTCCTCTCTCTCTCTCTTCCTCTCTCTCTCTCTCTTCCTCTCTCTCTCTTCCTCTCTCTCTCCCCCTCTCGCTCTCTCCTTCCTCTCTACCCCTTTCTCTATCTCTCTCTCTCTACCTAGTTGAAGCAAAGAAGATTCCTCCCCCAGTCTCCCCCAAACCGGCTCCTCCCCCCACAGCCCCTAAACCAACCAAACACCTCCACTCTATAACCACACCCACCTCCCCCCCCTACTCCTCCTCCTCCCCCAAACCCCCCACCTCTCCCGCCCAGAGTCCCCACACCCCACTCACCCCCCAGAGTCCCCACACCCCCCTCACACCCACCCCTCCACCTATCAAACCCCCCCGCTCCTCCATCGGGGGCGTGTCCGTGGACATGGGAACCGTGGCAGCGGTCAGCGTGGTGATGTCAGAGGCGGAGTCTGTGCATCAGAAGCTGGAGGAGACGAGCGCGTCATTGGCTGCTGCCTTAAAGGCTGTAGAGGACAAGATACGAGAGGAACAAGAGTGAGTTACTACACACACACACACATCAATATTGGATATACATTATCCCCAATGCTAATCAATATTGGATATACATTATCCCCAATGCTAATCAATATTGGATATACATTATCCACAATGCTAATCAATATTGGAGACACATTATCCATAATGCTAATCAATATTGGAGGCACATGATCCATAATGCTGATCAATATTGGAGACACATTATCCATAATGCTAATCAATATTTCAGACACATTATCCATAATGCTAATCAATATTGGAGACAAATTATCCCCAATGCTAATCAATATTGGTGACACATTATCCCCAATGCTGATCAATATTGGAGACACATTATCCCCAATGCTAATCAATATTGGAGACTCATTATCCCAAATGCTGATGCTAGACCAGTATGTAGGGGATCTAGTTTCAGACCATTATGCAGGGGGATCTAGTTTCAGACCAGTATGTAGGGGATCTAGTTTCAGACTAGTATGTAGGGGGATCTACTTTCAGACCAGTATGTAGGGGATCTAGTTTCAGACTAGTATCTAGGTGATCTAGTTTCAGGCCAGTATGTAGGGGGATCTAGTTTCAGACAAGTATGTAGGGGATCGAGTTTCAGACCAGTATGTAGGGGATCGAGTTTCAGACCAGTATGTAGGGGATCGAGTTTCAGACCAGTAGGGGATCTAGTTTCAGACCAGCAGGGGATCTAGTTTCAGACCAGTAGGGGATCTAGTTTCAGACCAGTAGGGGATCTAGTTTCAGACAAGTATGTAGGGGATCTAGTTTCAGAGCAGTATGTATGGGGATCTAGTTTCATGCCAGTGTGTAGGGGATCTAGTTTCAGGCCAGTGTGTAGGGGATCTAGTTTCAGACTAGTATGTGGGGGATCTAGTGTCAGACCAGTATGTAGGGGATCTAATTTCAGACCAGTATGTAAGGGCTCTAGTTTCAGACCAGTATATAGGGGATCGAGTTTCAGACCAGTATGTAGGGGATCGAGTTTCAGACCAGTAGGGGATCTAGTTTCAGACCAGCAGGGGATCTAGTTTCAGACCAGTAGGGGATCTAGTTTCAGACCAGTAGGGGATCTAGTTTCAGACAAGTATGTAGGGGATCTAGTTTCAGAGCATTATGTATGGGGATCTAGTTTCATGCCAGTGTGTAGGGGATCTAGTTTCAGGCCAGTGTGTAGGGGATCTAGTTTCAGACTAGTATGTGGGGGATCTAGTGTCAGACCAGTATGTAGGGGATCTAATTTCAGACCAGTATGTAAGGGCTCTAGTTTCAGGCCAGTATGTAGGGGGGATCTAGTTTCAGGCCAGTATGTAGGGGGATCTAGTTTCAGGCCAGTGTGTAGGGGATCTAGTTTCACACCAGTGTGTAGGCGATTGAGTTTCAGACTAGTATATAGGGGATTGAGTTTCAGACCAGTATGTAGGGGATTGAGTTTCAGACCAGTAGGGGGATCTAGTTTCAGACCAGCAGGGGATCTAGTTTCAGACCAGTATGTAGGGGATCTAGTTTCAGACCAGTAGGGGATCTAGTGTCAGACCAGTATGTAGGGGCTCTAGTTTCAGACCAGTATGTAGGGGATCTAGTTTCAGACTAGTATGGAGGGGATCTAGTTTCAGACCAGTATGTAGGGGATCTAGTTTTAGACCAGTATGTAGGGGATCTAGTTTCAGACCAGTATGTAAGGGATCTAGTTTCAGACCAGTTTGTAGGGGACCTAGTTTCAGACCAGTAAATAGGGGGATCTAGTTTCAGACCAGTATGTATGGGGATCTAGTTTCAGACCAGTAGGGGATCTAATTTCAGACCAGTATGTAGCGGATCTAGTTTCAGACCAGTATGTATGGGGATCTAGTTTCAGACCAGTAGGGGTTCTAATTTCAGACCAGTATGTAGCAGATCTAGTTTCACACCAGTATGTCGGGGGATCTAGTTTCAGACCAGTAGGGGATCTAATTTCAGACCAGTATGTAGCGGATCTAGTTTCAGACCAGTATGTAGCGGATCTAGTTTCAGACCAGTATGTAGGGGATCTAGTTTCAGACCAGTAGGGGATCTAATTTCAGACTAGTATGTAGGGGGATCTAGTTTCACACCAGTATGTAGGGGATCTAGAGTCAGACTAGTATGTAGGGGATCTAGTTTCAGACCAGTAGGGATTCTAGTTTCAGGCCAGTATGTAGGGGATCTAGTTTCAGACTAGTATGGAGGGGATCTAGTTTCAGACCAGTATCTAGGGGGATCTAGTTTCAGGCCAGTATGTAGGGGGATCTAGTTTCAGGCCAGTGTGTAGGGGATCTAGTTTCAGACCAGAATGTAGGGGGATCTAGTTTCAGACCAGTATGTAAGGGATCTAGTTTAATGCCAGTGTAGGGGATCTGGTGTCAGACCAGTATGTAGGGGGATCTAGTTGCAGACCAGTATGCAAGGGATCTAGTTTCATGCCAGTGTAGGGGATATAGTGTCAGACCAGTATGTAGGGGATCTAGTTTCAGACCAGAATGTAGGGGGATCTAGTTTCAGACCAGTATGCAAGGGATCTAGTTTCATGCCAGTGTAGGGGATCTGGTGTCAGACCACTATGTAGGGGATCTAGTTTCAGACCAGTATGTAGGGGATATAGTTTCAGACCAGTATGTAGGGGATCTAGTTTCCGACTAGTATGTAATGGATCTAGTTTCAGACCAGTATGTAGCGGATCTAGTTTCAGACCAGTAAATAGGGGGATCTAGTTTCAGGCCAGTGTGTAGGGGTCTAGTTTCAGACCAGTATGTAGGGGATCTAGTTACAGACTAGTATGGAGGGGATCTAGTTTCAGACCAGTATGTAGGGGGATCTAGTTTCAGGCCAGTGTGTAGGGGATCTAGTTTCAGACCAGTATGCAAGGGATCTAGTTTAATGCCAGTGTAGGGAATCTAGTGTCAGACCAGTATGTCGGGGATCAAGTTTCAGACCAGAATGTAGGGCGATCTAGTTTCAGACCAGTATGCAAGGGATCTAGTTTAATGCCAGTGTAGGGGATCTGGTGTCAGACCAGTATGTAGGGGGATCTAGTTGCAGACCAGTATGCAAGGGATCTAGTTTCAGACCAGTATGCAAGGGATCTAGTTTCAGACCAGTATGTAGGGGGATCTAGTTTCAGACCAGTATGTAGGGGATCTAGTTTCAGACTAGTATGGAGGGGATCTAGTTTCAGACCAGTATCTAGGGGGATCTAGTTTCAGGCCAGTATGTAGGGGGATCTAGTTTCAGGCCAGTGTGTAGGGGATCTAGTTTCAGACCAGAATGTAGGGGGATCTAGTTTCAGACCAGTATGTAAGGGATCTAGTTTAATGCCAGTGTAGGGGATCTGGTGTCAGACCAGTATGTAGGGGGATCTAGTTGCAGACCAGTATGCAAGGGATCTAGTTTCATGCCAGTGTAGGGGATATAGTGTCAGACCAGTATGTAGGGGATCTAGTTTCAGACCAGAATGTAGGGGGATCTAGTTTCAGACCAGTATGCAAGGGATCTAGTTTCATGCCAGTGTAGGGGATCTGGTGTCAGACCACTATGTAGGGGATCTAGTTTCAGACCAGTATGTAGGGGATATAGTTTCAGACCAGTATGTAGGGGATCTAGTTTCCGACTAGTATGTAATGGATCTAGTTTCAGACCAGTATGTAGCGGATCTAGTTTCAGACCAGTAAATAGGGGGATCTAGTTTCAGGCCAGTGTGTAGGGGTCTAGTTTCAGACCAGTATGTAGGGGATCTAGTTACAGACTAGTATGGAGGGGATCTAGTTTCAGACCAGTATGTAGGGGGATCTAGTTTCAGGCCAGTGTGTAGGGGATCTAGTTTCAGACCAGTATGCAAGGGATCTAGTTTAATGCCAGTGTAGGGAATCTAGTGTCAGACCAGTATGTCGGGGATCAAGTTTCAGACCAGAATGTAGGGCGATCTAGTTTCAGACCAGTATGCAAGGGATCTAGTTTAATGCCAGTGTAGGGGATCTGGTGTCAGACCAGTATGTAGGGGGATCTAGTTGCAGACCAGTATGCAAGGGATCTAGTTTCAGACCAGTATGCAAGGGATCTAGTTTCAGACCAGTATGTAGGGGATCTAGTTTTAGACCAGTATGTAGGGGATCTAGTTTCAGACTAGTATGTAGGGGGATCTATTTTCAGACCAGTATGAATGGGGATCTATTTTCAGACCAGTATGTAGGGGATCTAGTTTCAGACCAGTAGGGGATCTAGAGTCAGACTAGTATGTAGGGGATCTAGTTTCAGAACAGTAGGGGATCTAGAGTCAGACTAGTATGTAGGGGATCTAGTTTCAGGCCAGTATGTAGGGGGATCTAGTTTCAGGCCAGTGTGTAGGGGATCTAGTTTCAGACCAGAATGTAGGGGGATCTACTTTCAGACCAGTAGGGGATCTAGAGTCAGACTAGTATGCAGGGGATCTAGTTTCAGACCAGTAGGGATTCTAGTTTCTGGCCAGTATGTAGGGGATCTAGTTTCAGACTAGTATGGAGGGGATCTAGTTTCAGACCAGTATCTAGGGGACCTAGTTTCAGACCAGTTTGTAGGGGACCTAGTTTCAGACCAGTATGCAAGGGATCTAGTTTCAGAGCAGTATGCAAGGGATCGAGTTTCAGGCCAGTGTGTAGGGGATCTAGTTTCAGACCAGTATGTAGGGGATCTATTTTCAGACCAGTATGTAAGGGATCTAGTTTCAGACCAGTTTGTAGGGGACCTAGTTTCAGACCAGTAAATAGGGGGATCTAGTTTCAGACCCGTATGTATGGGGATCTAGTTTCAGACCAGTATGTAGGGGGATCTAGTTTCAGACCAGTAGGGGATCTAGTTTCAGGCCAGTGTGTAGGGGATCTAGTTTCAGACCAGTAAGTAAGGGATCTAGTTTCAGACCAGTATGTAGGGGATCTAGTTTCAGACCATTATGTAGGGGGATCTAGTTTCAGATTAGTATGTAGGGGGTTCTAGTTTCAGACCAGTATGTAGGGGGATCTAGTTTCAGGCCAGTATGCAAGGGATCTAGTTTCAGACCAGTATGCAAGGGATCTAGTTTCAGACCAGTATGTAGGGGGATCTAGTTTCAGACCAGTAGGGGATCTAGTTTCAGGCCAGTGTGTAGGGGATCTAGTTTCAGACCAGTAAGTAAGGGATCTAGTTTCAGACCAGTATGTAGGGGATCTAGTTTCAGACCATTATGTAGGGGGATCTAGTTTCAGATTAGTATGTAGGGGGTTCTAGTTTCAGACCAGTATGTAGGGGGATCTAGTTTCAGGCCAGTATGCAAGGGATCTAGTTTCAGACCAGTATGCAAGGGATCTAGTTTCAGACCAGTATGTAGGGGATCTAGTTTTAGACCAGTATGTAGGGGATCTAGTTTCAGACTAGTATGTAGGGGGATCTATTTTCAGACCAGTAAATAGGGGGATCTAGTTTCAGACCAGTAGGGGTTCTAATTTCAGACCAATATGTAGCCGATCTAGTTTCACACCAGTATGTAGGGGGATCTAGTTTCAGACCAGTATGTAGGGGATCTAGTTTCAGACTAGATCCCCCTACACCAATATGTAGGGTGATCTAGTTTCACACCAGTATGTAGGGGGATCTAGTTTCAGACCAGTATGTAGGGGATCTAGTTTCAGACCAGTATGTAGGGGGATCTAGTTTCACACCAGTATGTAGGGGGATCTAGTTTTAGACCAGTATGTAGGGGATTTAGTTTCAGACCAGTAGGGGATCTAGAGTCAGACTAGTATGTAGGGGATCTAGTTTCAGACCAGTAGGGAATCTAGTTTCAGGCCAGTATGTAGGGGATCTAGTTTCAGACTAGTATGGAGGGGATCTAGTTTCAGACCAGTATCTAGGGGGATCTAGTTTCAGGCCAGTATGTAGGTGGATCTAGTTTCATGCCAGTGTGTAGGGGTTCTAGTTTCAGACCAGAATGTAGGGGGGATCTAGTTTCAGACCAGTATGCAAGGGATCTAGTTTCATGCCAGTGTAGGGGATCTAGTGTCAGACCAGTATGTAGGGGATCAAGTTTCAGACCAGAATGTAGGGGGATCTAGTTTCAGACCAGTATGCAAGGGATCTAGTTTAATGCCAGTGTAGGGGATCTGGTGTCAGACCAGTATGTAGGGGGATCTAGTTGCAGACCAGTATGCAAGGGATCTAGTTTCATGCCAGTGTAGGGTATATAGTGTCAGACCAGTATGTAGGGGATCTAGTTTCAGACCAGAATGTAGGGGGATCTAGTTTCAGGCCAGTGTGTAGGGGATCTAGTTTCAGACTAGTATGTAGGGGGATCTTTTTTCAGACCAGTAAATAGGGGGATCTAGTTTCAGGCCAGTGAGTAGGGGAACTAGTTTCAGACCAGTATGCAAGGGATCTAGTTTCAGACCAGTATGTAGGGGATCTAGTTTCAGACCAGTATGTAAGGGATCTAGTTTCAGACCAGTTTGTAGGGGACCTAGTTTCAGACCAGTAAATAGAGGGATCTAGTTTCAGACCAGTATGTAGGGTGATCTAGTTTCAGACCAGTATGTAGGGGGATCTAGTTTCAGACCAGTATGGAGGGGGATCTAGTTTCAGACCAGTAGGGAATCTAATTTCAGACCAGTATTTAGCAGATCTAGTTCCAGACCAGTATGTAGGGGGATCTAGTTTCAGACCAGTAGGGGTTCTAATTTCAGACCAGTATGCAAGGGATCTAGTGTCAGACTTGTATGTAGGGGGATCTAGTTTCAGACCAGTATGTAGGGGGATCTAGTTTCAGACCAGTAAATAGGGGGATCTAGTTTCAGACCAGTTTGTAGTGGGATCTAGTTTACAACCAGTATTCAAGGGATCTAGTTTCGGAGCAGTATGCAAGGGATCGAGTTTAAGGCCAGTGTGTAGGGGATCTAGTTTCAGACCAGTATGTAAGGGATCTAGTTTCAGACCAGTATGTAGGGGGGGATCTAGTTTAATGCCAGTGTAGGGGATCTGGTGTCAGACCAGCATGTAGGGGGATCTAGTTGCAGACCAGTATGCAAGGGATCTAGTTTCATGCCAGTGTAGGGGATATAGTGTCAGACCAGTATATAGGGGATCTAGTTTCAGACCAGAATGTAGGGGGATCTAGTTTCAGACCAGTATGTAGGGGGGATCTAGTTTCAGACCAGTATGTAGGGGGATCTAGTTTCAGACCAGTATGTAGGGGATCTAGTTTCACACCAGTTTGTAGGGGTCTAGTTTCAGACCAGTATGTATGGGGATCTAGTTTCAGACCAGTATGTAGGGGATCTAGTTTCAGACCAGTATGTAGGGGATCTAGTTTCAGACCAGTAAGTAAGGGATCTAGTTTCAGACCAGTTTGTAGGGGTCTAGTTTCAGACCAGTATATATGGGGATCTAGTTTCAGACCAGTGTGTAGGAGATCTAGTTTCAGACTAGTATGTAGGGGATCTAGTTGCAGACCAGTATGTAGGGGATCTATTTTCATGCCAGTGTAGGGGATATAGTGTCAGACCAGTATATAGGGGATCTAGTTTCAGACCAGAATGTAGGGGGATCTAGTTTCAGACCAGTATGTAGGGGGATCTAGTTTCAGACCAGTATGTAGGGGGATCTAGTTTCAGACCAGTATGTAGGGGATCTAGTTTCACACCAGTTTGTAGGGGTCTAGTTTCAGACCAGTATGTAGGGGGGGATCTAGTTTCAGACCATTATGTAGGGGATCTAGTTTCAGACCAGTGTGTAGGAGATCTAGTTTCAGACTAGTATGTAGGGGATCTAATTTCAGACCAGTATGTAGGGGATCTAGTTTCAGACCAGAATGTAGGGGATCTAGTTCCACACCAGTAGGGGGATCTAGTTTCAGACCAGTATCTAGTATCTAGTTTAGACCTTTCTTTCACACCTGATGCGTTTGGTTACTACAGAATATAATAACTTGATTTACTGTACAATTGAAACAGATAAAGACAGTATACCAGACAGACGCATTATCCTCACAATGCTTCGTTTTGTGTGTGTAGTTGGGTTGCAGAGGAGAAGACGACGGTCAGTATCCTTGACGACATCGGCAGCATGTTTGACGACCTGGCCGACCAGCTTGACGCCATGTTGGAGTAACCGCGACAACAGCTGTCCGTCCCCGTGACAAAGCAGCCTGCCTCAGGACTTCCTCCTTCCCTCCGCAGGCACAACGCTCCTCCTCTCTCTCTCTCTCTCTCCATCCTCCTCTGTCCACTAAAGGACAGAGGACCACTCCATTACAGAGGAGAACTCTTGGCCGCTAGGCAGTTACAGCCTCATGTGATGAATTGTAGTTATGGTTGATGTGATGTGTACATTGTCAGCATGAAGAGCGTTTATATTTACAGAAAACAGGCTCCTCTCTGAGAGAGAGTCATGCATTAGTTCAGTCATATTATAAATATATATATATATATATATAATATATAGATATACGATTTGGTCTTCTCTGTTGAATGGTTATGCTGTTGTCATGTTTATGAATCGCTGGAATGTTAATGTGACCAAAATGTAACTCTGCTCCTGAAGTGTGTGTTCTGGAATTGTGAGTGTTCTGGAATCGTGAGTGTTCTGGAATCGTCACTGTTCTGGAATCGTCACTGTTCTGGAATCGTGAGTGTTCTGGACGGAGAGGAGGAGATGACAGCTGGTTGGATGTAAAGGGCTTCGGAATGGCAGAACTTCCTGTACAAGCCCCGCCTCCAGAGGCCAGATTCCGATGTTATTCTCTCCTCCTTCCATAACATACCCCTCCCTCCCTGTTATTAACACAGCACAGTGTTGAGTCTGGGGCTCAGGTGGGGGGGGGGTCAAGGGTTCTAGAGGTTCAGTACCATGTTGACCTCTACTGCACAATAGAGAAAGTATAGTTTACGTTTACTTAGTGTGGTTACGGGCTGACTGAACTGGAACGAAGGGCTCTGTTCAGTCTGGAGAGATGAAGTGGTACAGATGGCGGAATAAGAGATGTCAAAAGGTCATTTCCCCTTTGACACGACATGTACAGCGTTGGGTCTTTCGCTGTCGCGGCAATGTTGCCTTTATATTCCAGTGACATCAAAACACTGAACTTCCACGATAAGGGATCAGAGGGAGGGGATCAGAGGGGGGGGGGGGGGGGGGGGGGGGGGTTCTGATGGTGATGGTGGCTCATCTTCAATTCCTCTACTTTACTGCATCTCTCTCCTTCACTATTCTCTCGCCCTCCTTTCTCCCCCCTCACTATTCTCTCTCTCGCCCTCTTTCTCTCTCCCCCTTCACTATTCTCTCTCTCGCCCTTTCTCCCCCCTCACTATTCTCTCTCCCCCCTCACTATTCTCTTTCTCTCCTCACTATTCTCTCTCTCCCCTCACTATTCTCTCTCTCCCCTCACTATTCTCTCTCTCCCCTCACTATTCTCTCTCTCTCTCCCCTCACTATTCTCTCTCTCTCTCCCCTCACTATTCTCTCTCTCCCCTCACTATTCTCCCCTCACTATTCTCTCTCTCCTCTCACTATTCTCTCTCTCCTCACTCTACTCTCTCTCTCCTCACTATACTCTCTCTCCTCACTATTCTCTCTCTCTCTCCTCACTATTCTCTCCCCCCCCCCCCACCTAAACCTGTTAACGTCACAGTGAGGTCTATCTGCGTCATCCATCTCTCGCTCCCTCCATCCCTCCGTTCCACCCTGTCGGAGGTGTTAATGTCCCGTCCCCCCCCCCTAAACCTGCTAACGTTACAGTAAGGTTCATCTGCGTCATCCATCCAGACAGAACTCACTACAGCCTCTCTTTACGTGCTAAGAGAATAGTTGGAATGTTGACGTAATGAATATATATATATATAGAGTAATATGTGGATAATTTTGCAACAACAACAAAAATGTTTTTAAATTCTGATTTTATGATGTTGGTTTGTTCTGAAGGCTGTAGGTGTTAAGTTTAAAGTTTAAAGTTGTAAATAATTACATGTTATGTTCTCAATAATCATTTAAAAATGTAAATTATCTTTCTTAGGGTTCGTTTTATTTTCATGAGAGCTTTATCTGGGCCTGTCTTCTTGTCCAGGTGATCTGGGTCTGTCTTCTTGTCCAGGTGATCTGGGCCTGTCTTCATGTCCGGGTGATCTGGGCTTGTCCTCATGTCCGGGTGATCCGGGCCTGTCTTCATGTCCGGGTGATCTGGGCCTGTCTTCTTGTCCGGGTGATCTGGGCCTGTCTTCTTGTCCAGGTGATCTGGGCCTGTCTTCTTGTCCAGGTGATCTGGGCTTGTCCTCATGTCCGGGTGATCCGGGCCTGTCTTTATGTCCGGGTGATCCGGGCCTGTCTTCATGTCCGGGTGATCCGGGCCTGTCTTCTTGTCCAGGTGATCTGGGCCTGTCTTCATGTCCGGGTGATCTGGGCTTGTCCTCATGTCCGGGTGATCCGGGCCTGTCTTTATGTCCGGGTGATCCGGGCCTGTCTTCATGTCCGGGTGATCTGGGCTTGTCCTCATGTCCGGGTGATCCGGGCCTGTCTTCATGTCCGGGTGATTCGGGCCTGTCTTCTTGTCCAGGTGATCTGGGCCTGTCTTCATGTCCAGGTGATCTGGGCTTGTCCTCATGTCCGGGTGATCTGGGCCTGTCTTCATGTCCGGGTGATCTGGGCCTGTCTTTATGTCCGGGTGATCCGGGCCTGTCTTCATGTCCGGGTGATCTGGGCCTGTCTTCTTGTCTGGGTGATCTGGGCCTGTCTTTATGTCCGGGTGATCTGGGTGGGGTCAGTCGGTCATCCAGGTGATCGACCGACCCCAAAGTGCTGCATGTTTAATGACGACAGACACCGGTCTCGATGGCTTGAACCCCGGGTCACAAGACTTGCGTTAGCTTCCTGAGCTAAAGGCTGAGCCTAGGCATTATCTCTAAGAGCTAAACAAGTCTTCATGTTCACAGAATCACCTCCGTTACATAAACCTCCACAACGTCTGGTCACATGACTCCAGTCCCATCTCTCTCCTCTTCCCGACTCTATCCTGACCCAATCTGAGATGGGTTGTACCACCCTGAGGAGAAGTTGGCCCTAACCACAAATCTAGGATCAGCTTCTTCCCTCTTAACCTTAAAGCATCGAGGGGAAACATAGAACTGATTCAAGATCAGCGTCTGTCAGCCCCATGTGTGTAAATATAGCTGGATATTTTTCCAATGCTGCTTCTATCTTCCTGAGTCTCGCTCCTTTCTTTGTGTTGGGGGGGGACTGAATATTAAATTAGAACAGCCGTGGTCAAAACAGAGGGAGGGACTGAATATTAAATTAGAACAGCCGTGGTCAAAACAGAGGGAGGGACTGAATATTAAATTAGAACAGCCGTGGTCAAAACAGAGGGAGGGACTGAATATTAAATTAGAACAGCCGTGGTCAAAACAGAGGGAGGGACTGAATATTAAATTAGAACAGCCGTGGTCAAAACAGAGGGGGGAACTGAATATTAAATTAGGGGGAGGGACTGCATATTAAATTAGGGGGAGGGACTGCATATTAAATTAGGGGGAGGGACCGCATATTAAATTAGGGGGAGGGACCGCATATTAAATTAGGGGGAGGGACCGCATATTAAATTAGGGGGAGGGACCATAGTACTGTTTTTGTTTGTTTGTTTTTAAAAAAAAAGAAAAAGTTGTTTTTACGTTCGCTTGTGAGCATCGACAGAGACCAGAGTGGTTTCTGGGCCCCGCTGCAAGAGAGTGTGTGTGTGTGTGTGTGTGTGTTGTAGCTACTCTGCTGTGTGTTGACAGTATGAACCAGTCGGTGGGAACGTGGTGTGCTTGCAGTGATGCATCTATGGATTTATTCCTCTCAGAATAAATAAATGTTCTATACAAACTCTGTTCCACTGGACTCTTTTACTACGGTCTGTCTGTCTGTCTGTTTGTTGTTAACAAACTATAGTTTTGGCAAGTCGGTTAGGACATCTACTTTGTGCATGACACAAGTAACTTCTCCAACAATTGTTTACAGACAGATTATTTCACTGTATCACAGAAGTTGACTGTGCCTTTAAACAGCTTGAAAATTCTAGAAAATGATATCAGAAGCTTCTAAAGCCATGACAGGTTAATTGACATCATTTGAGTCAATAGGAGGTTTACCTGTGGATGTATTTCAAGGCCTACCTTCAAACTTAGTGTGGAAAAACTGAGTTTAAATGTAAACTTCCGACTTCAACTGTACGTGCGTCTGCCTGCGTCTGTTTGCCTGCCTGTGTCCAACACCAACATTCACCTACGCAACCAGCCTCAGACCAGAGAACGCGACCAGCCTTTAGACCAGAGAACGCGACCAGCCATCAGACCAGCCATCAGACCAGAGAACGCGACCAGCCATCAGACCAGCCATCAGACCAGAGAACGCGACCAGCCTTTAGACCAGAGAACGCGACCAGCCATCAGACCAGCCATCAGACCAGAGAACACAACAGCCATCAGACCAGAGAACACGGCCAGCCATCAGACCAGAGAACACGGCCAGCCATCAGACCAGAGAACACGGCCAGCCTTCAGACCAGAGAACACGGCCAGCCTTCAGACCAGAGAACACGGCCAGCCTTCAGACCAGAGAACACGGCCAGCCTTCAGACCAGAGAACACGGCCAGCCTTCAGACCAGAGAACACGGCCAGCCTTCAGACCAGAGAACACGGCCAGCCTTCAGACCAGAGAACACGGCCAGCCTTCAGACCAGAGAACACGGCCAGCCTTCAGACCAGAGAACACGGCCAGCCCTTCAGACCAGAGAACACGGCCAGCCTTCAGACCAGAGAACACGGCCAGCCTTCAGACCAGAGAACACGGCCAGCCTTCAGACCAGAGAACACGGCCAGCCTTCAGACCAGAGAACACGGCCAGCCTTCAGACCAGAGAACACGGCCAGCCTTCAGACCAGAGAACACGGCCAGCCTTCAGACCAGAGAACACGGCCAGCCTTCAGACCAGAGAACACGGCCAGCTTCAGACCAGAGAACACGGCCAGCCTTCAGACCAGAGAAACACGGCCAGCCTTCAGACCAGAGAACACGGCCAGCCTTCAGACCAGAGAACACGGCCAGCCTTCAGACCAGAGAACACGGCCAGCCTTCAGACCAGAGAACACGGCCAGCCTTCAGACCAGAGAACACGGCCAGCCTTCAGACCAGAGAACACGGCCAGCCTTCAGACCAGAGAACACGGCCAGCCTTCAGACCAGAGAACACGGCCAGCCTTCAGACCAGAGAACACGGCCAGCCTTCAGACCAGAGAACACGGCCAGCCTTCAGACCAGAGAACACGGCCAGCCTTCAGACCAGAGAACACGGCCAGCCTTCAGACCAGAGAACACGGCCAGCCTTCAGACCAGAGAACACGGCCAGCCTTCAGACCAGAGAACACGGCCAGCCTTCAGACCAGAACACGGCCAGCCTTCAGACCAGAGAACACGGCCAGCCTTCAGACCAGAGAACACGGCCAGCCTTCAGACCAGAGAACACGGCCAGCCTTCAGACCAGAGAACACGGCCAGCCTTCAGACCAGAGAACACGGCCAGCCTTCAGACCAGAGAACACGGCCAGCCTTCAGACCAGAGAACACGGCCAGCCTTCAGACCAGAGAACACGGCCAGCCTTCAGACCAGAGAACACGGCCAGCCTTCAGACCAGAGAACACGGCCAGCCTTCAGACCAGAGAACACGGCCAGCCTTCAGACCAGAGAACACGGCCAGCCTTCAGACCAGAGAACACGGCCAGCCTTCAGACCAGAGAACACGGCCAGCCTTCAGACCAGAGAACACGGCCAGCCTTCAGACCAGAGAACACGGCCAGCCTTCAGACCAGAGAACACGGCCAGCCTTCAGACCAGAGAACACGGCCAGCCTTCAGACCAGAGAACACGGCCAGCCTTCAGACCAGAGAAACACGGCCAGCCTTCAGACCAGAGAACACGGCCAGCCTTCAGACCAGAGAACACGGCCAGCCTTCAGACCAGAGAACACGGCCAGCCTTCAGACCAGAGAACACGGCCAGCCTTCAGACCAGAGAACACGGCCAGCCTTCAGACCAGAGAACACGGCCAGCCTTCAGACCAGAGAACACGGCCAGCCTTCAGACCAGAGAACACGGGCCAGCCTTCAGACCAGAGAACACGGCCAGCCTTCAGACCAGAGAACACGGCCAGCCTTCAGACCAGAGAACCACGGCCAGCCTTCAGACCAGAGAACACGGCAGCCTTCAGACCAGAGAACACGGCCAGCCTTCAGACCAGAGAACACGGCCAGCCTTCAGACCAGAGAACACGGCCAGCCTTCAGACCAGAGAACACGGCCAGCCTTCAGACCAGAGAACACGGCCAGCCTTCAGACCAGAGAACACGGCCAGCCTTCAGACCAGAGAACACGGCCAGCCTTCAGACCAGAGAACACGGCCAGCCTTCAGACCAGAGAACACGGCCAGCCTTCAGACCAGAGAACACGGCCAGCCTTCAGACCAGAGAACACGGCCAGCCTTCAGACCAGAGAACACGGCCAGCCTTCAGACCAGAGAACACGGCCAGCCTTCAGACCAGAGAACACGGCCAGCCTTCAGACCAGAGAACACGGCCAGCCTTCAGACCAGAGAACACGGCCAGCCTTCAGACCAGAGAACACGGCCAGCCTTCAGACCCGAGAACACGGCCAGCCTTCAGACCAGAGAACACGGCCAGCCTTCAGACCAGAGAACACGGCCAGCCTTCAGACCAGAGAACGCGACCAGCCTTCAGACCAGAGAACGCGACCAGCCTTCAGACCAGAGAACACAACTGCCTTCAGCTCTCTGCTATCTCCCAGAATACACCCTGGTCATCACTGTACTTAATGAAATATCCTGTTGTTTTAGTGTGTGAATTCTTACTGAAAATGTAACCACTATTATCGCCCAGCGTCTGTCAGAGACATGTGGCTGTTACATCTGAGGCCCAGAGGGGGGCAGCAGAGAGCTGTGGAGATATTCACGATGGTCATCTATTACAGCACACAGTGGTTCTTAACCTGGAGTCCTCGAACGGGGGAGGCCACCGGCCCGGCCGATCCACTACGGGGGAGGGACCCACCCGGCCGATCCAGGGGGACCAGTCACCGACTTCAGAGTGTACACTATTTTAACATTAGGGATCAGTCACACACTTCAAAGTGTACAGTATTTTAATGATCAGATAAATCAGGCGTACATCAAGTATACAACAGAACATCTAACAGATCTAGGATCAGAGAGAAGACATGATCAGTTTCTACATTACCCCCAGACTGATCACATATATTACTACCCTACCCCCCCCCCCCCCCCAGACTGATAACATCAATTAGTAACACATTGACATGATCAGTTTCTACATTACCCCCCCATTCTGATCACATCAATTAGTAACACAGTGACATGATCAGTTTCTACATTACCCCCAGACTGATCACATATATTACTACATTACCCCCCCCCCCCCCAGACTAATCACATCAATTAGTAACACATTGACATGATCAGTTTCTACATTTACCCCCCACCCCCCCCCGATGGATCACATGATCAGTTTCTACATTTACCCCCCCCCCCAGACTGATCACATGATCAGTTTCTACATTTACCCCCCCCAGACTGATCACATGATCAGTTCTCTTCATGTTTCATGGTTAGTAAAGAGAGAACCAGAGGAGGGAGGAGACCAGAGGAGGGAGGAGACCAGAGGAGGGAGGAGACCAAGAGAGAACCAGAGGAGGGAGGAGACCAGAGGAGGGAGGAGACCAAGAGAGAACAGGGATAATGGAGGCATCTCTTGCATTCACACAGTCTTCTTAATGACGGACATATTTCAGTATGGTACAGATCATTCCAAACCGTTGACACATTCGCTGAGTAGTGGTCCTGAACACAGCCTACCTGGCATCATCATCAACACCACCATCATCATCATCATGGCACTACCACCACCACCATCATCATCATCATGGCACTACCACCACCACCACCATCATCATCATGGCACTAAACACAGAGCTGCAGAGTAGTGGTGAACACAGCCTAGTTGTTGCTAGCAGAGCCCATCACGGTCCATTCTAAAACACTGACGTCAGTCCCTCCGGGTCAATACCGGTCCAGTTCCCCGGGTCAGAACCGGTCCAGTCCATTCTAAAACACTGACGTCAGTCCCCCCGGGTCAGTAACGGTCCAGTCCCCCCGGGTCAGTCCCGGTCCAGTCCCCCCGGGTCAGTCCCGGTCCAGTCCCCCCGGGTCAGTAACGGTCCAGTCCCCCCGGGTCAGTAACGGTCCAGTCCCCCCGGGTCAGTAACGGTCCAGTCCCCCGGGTCAGTAACGGTCCAGCCCCCCGGGTCAGTAACGGTTCAGCCCCCCGGGTCAGTCCCCCGGGTCAGTAACGGTCCGGTCACCAGGTCAGTAACGGTCCGGTCACCAGGTCAGTAACGGTCCAGTCCCCCGGGGGACTGAACTGAAGCCAAGGCATTAACTTGGGGAGCTAACAAGTCTTCAGTACACAGTTCTGGAATTGTCCCAATCAGGGGAGGGCTGGTGTCGTCAGTGGGCAGAGCTAAGGTATGGCAGCTCCACCCATAATGCACTGGGCTAAGGACACAAAGGTCGTGATCACTTCTGACCCTGCCCACATCAGGGGTTAAAGTTCCTATAGTAGAGATATTAAAAACAGTCATGATCCTGAAGGATGATGAACCAATCAGTGTGTGTGTGTGTCAGAGTTCATATGGTCCGTTTGACACAGGGTGGTCCACTGGGAACATACAGCTGCTCTCCAGCAACCTCTCAAACCAATCAGCATCCTCTAACATGTCCACACCTGGAGACACAGAGAGAGACACAGAGAGAGAGACATTGACATTGTTGTTTAACAAGCTAACGTTAGCTGGCTGGCTCATTAGCAAACATTAGCTGACGTTTGTGATCTTAAAACACTGTTTACCTAGCTAGCTAGCTAGCATGTCTTAAGCTAAAGTATGGCTGGTGTCAGTAAACGTTGAAAAGCGTAATGAAATTTTTGCCAGCAGGGCTGGTTTGGCTGTTTTCATGTTATTCCGAGGTAAACAAAGCATTGGCCAGAGCGTCAGGTGTGCGCTCCGAGAGAGAAATGAGATGGGCGGGGCTAAAAGCTGAAGAGGGCGTGAACGATGCTGAATGGGCGGGGCTAAAAGCTGAAGAGGGTGTGAACGATGCTGAATGGGCGGGGCTAAAAGCTGAAGAGGGTGTGAACGATGCAGAATGGGCGGGGCTAAAAGCTGAAGAGGGTGTGGCTGATGCTGAATGGGCGGAGCTAGAAGCTGAAGAGGGTGTGAACGATGCTGAATGGGCGGGGCTAAAAGCTGAAGAGGGTGTGAGAGAGAGAGAGACTTTGAGAGACTAATAATAATAATATTTTTTTGCTGCCTAAGACCGAATCCAGGTGGTGAGTCACATATGGAGACTTCAGTGACTAAAATAGTTAAAATATATAGAGATTATTATTATTTATTTTTCTATTCCTGATCTTTCTTCTCTCGCTCAGATAAAGGACAAACTTCCTTTACATTTATTTTGGGACTAGCCGTTGTTCCATGTAGTGAAATCTTATTTAAAATGCTTTCGTACGGGCTAATAGCAGTAATGCTAATTTCAATGTTTCATCACAGCATTTAGAAACTGTTTTGATACCTTCAAAATTCTAAATCAAATAGCTAAACGAACCACGGAATGACCTTCTTAAAACCATTCCACATGTTATCTTTAGTAGAGGGTTAACTGATAGACTGTAGAGGGTCGGTTAACTGATAGACTGTAGAGGGTCGGTTAACTGATAGACTGTAGAGGGTCGGTTAACTGATAGACTGTAGAGGGTCGGTTAACTGATAGACTGTAGAGGGTCGGTTAACTGATAGACTGTAGAGGGTCGGTTAACTGATAGACTGTAGAGGGTCGGTTAACTGATAGACTGTAGAGGGTCGGTTAACTGATGGACTGTAGAGGGTCGGTTAACTGATAGACTGTAGAGGGTCGGTTAACTGATAGACTGTAGAGGGTCGGTTAACTGATAGACTGTAGAGGGTCGGTTAACTGATAGACTGTAGAGGGTCGGTTAACTGATAGACTGTAGAGGGTCGGTTAACTGATAGACTGTAGAGGGTCGGTTAACTGATAGACTGTAGAGGGTCGGTTAACTGATAGACTGTAGAGGGTCGGTTAACTGATGGACTGTAGAGGGTCGGTTAACTGATGGACTGTAGCGGGTCGGTTAACTGATGGACTGTAGAGGGTCGGTTAACTGATAGACTGTAGAGGGTTGGTTAACTGATAGACTGTAGAGGGTGGGTTAACTGATAGACTGTAGAGGGTGGGTTAACTGATAGACTGTAGAGGGTTAACTGATAGACTGTAGAGGGTACCTTGACGGTGCTGTCCACAGCTCCAGAGAACAGGCGCCCCCTGCTGACGGCCAGGGCGGTTACACTCCCCTGGTGTCTGAGGAGGGTCTGGGTACAGATCATGTTGTCCATGCTCCACACCTGTTGACAAACAGGCTGGGTTACTTTAAAAAACACACACAGTTGATTATTACAAGTAACTGCCAGAATAAAGGAAACACCAACATAGTGTCTTAATAAGGTGTTGGGTCACCAACCACCAGGTAACTGCCAGAATAAAGGAAACACCAACATAGTGTCTTAATAAGAGGTTGGGTCACCAACCACCAGGTAACTGGCAGAATAAAGGAAACACCAACATAGTGTCTTAATAAGGTGTTGGGCCATCAGGTAACTGCCAGAATAAAGGAAACACCAACATAGTGTCTTAATAAGGTGTTGGGCCATCGGGTAACTGCCAGAATAAAGGAAACACTAACATAGTGTCTTAATAAGGTGTTGGGCCACCAGGTAACTGCCAGAATAAAGGAAACACCAACATGGCGTTGGGCCACCAGGTAACTGCCAGAATAAAGGAAACACCAACATAGTGTTTTAATAGGGTGTTGGGCCACCAGGTAACTGCCAGAATAAAGGAAACCACCACCAACCAGAACAGCTTCAATACACCTTGGCATCGATTCTACAAGTGTCTGGAAGTCGATTGGAGGGAAGTGACACCATTCTTCCACAAGAGAATTCCATCATTTGGTGGAAGGTCAGACAGACGGTCAGAGAGACAGACGGTAAGAGACAGACTTACCCTGAGTGAGCGGTCATAGGAGGCGCTGAACACCTTGGTCTGGTCTGGTGTAGAGATAACTGCTAGAGCGTACACTGTTCCCACGTGACCCGTTAGGGTCCGGACCTGCTCCTTGGACTCTATATCCCAGACCTAGAGAACACATCAGGGATCCACATTAAAAACACTCTCCCCCACATGACCTGTTAGGGTCCGGACCTGAGACTATATCCCAGACTTAGAGAACACATCAGGGATCCACATTAAAAACACTGTCCCCTACATGACCCGTTAGGGTCCGGACCTGAGACTCTATATCCCAGACCTAGAGAACACATTAGGGATCCACATTAAAAACACTGTCCCCTACATGACCCGTTAGGGTCCGGACCTGAGACTATATCCCAGACCTAGAGAACACATCAGGGATCCACATTAAAAACACTGTCCCCCACATGACCTGTTAGGGTCCGGACCTGAGACTCTATATCCCAGACCTAGAGAACACATTAGGGATCCACATTAAAAACACTGTCCCCTACATGACCCGTTAGGGTCCGGACCTGAGACTCTATATCCCAGACCTAGAGAACACATCAGGGATCCACATTAAAAACACTGTCCCCCACATGACCTGTTAGGGTCCGGACCTGAGACTATATCCCAGACCTAGAGAACACATCAGGGATCCACATTAAAAACACTGTCCCCTACATGACCTGTTAGGGTCCGGACCTGAGACTATATATGTGAAGGTGATATGGGTAATGGCTACAGCCTCATGATCTGGGACGACAGAGCCAACATTCATACAGCCACTGAACCTGTTGTAACTACCCATCCTGGATCTGGGACGACAGAGCCAACATTCATACAGCCACTGAACCTGAACCTGTTGTAACTACCCATCCTGGATCTGGGACGACAGAGCCAACATTCATCCAGCCACTGAACCTGTTGTAACTACCCATCCTGGATCTGAGACGACAGAGCCAACATTCATACAGCCACTGAACCTGTTGTAACTACCCATCCTGGATCTGAGACGACAGAGCCAACATTCATACAGCCACTGAACCTGTTGTAACTACCCATCCTGGATCTGGGACGACAGAGCCAACATTCATACAGCCACTGAACCTGTTGTAACTACCCATCCTGGATCTGGGACGACAGAGCCAACATTCATACAGCCACTGAACCTGTTGTAACTACCCATCCTGGATCTGAGACGACAGAGCCAACATTCATACAGCCACTGAACCTGTTGTAACTACCCATCCTGGATCTGAGACGACAGAGCCAACATTCATACAGCCACTGAACCTGTTGTAACTACCCATCCTGGATCTGGGACGACTGTCCCTTGAGGACAGTATAAATCATGTCCCCTTGAGGACGGTATAAATCATGTCCCCTTGAGGACGGTATAAATCATGTCCCCTTGAGGACGGTATAAATCATGTCCCCTTGAGGACGGTATAAATCAAGTCCCCTTGAGGACGGTATAAATCAAGTCCCCTTGAGGACGGTATAAATCATGTCCCCTTGAGGACGGTATAAAATCATGTCCCCTTGAGGACGGTATAAATCATGTCCTCTTGAGGACGGTATAAATCATGTCCCCTTGAGGACGGTATAAAATCATGTCCCCTTGAGGACGGTATAAAATCATGTCCCCTTGAGGACGGTATAAATCATGTCCCCTTGAGACGGTATAAATCATGTCCCCTTGAGGACGGTATAAATCATGTCCCCTTGAGGACGGTATAAATCATGTCCCCTTGAGGACGGTATAAAATCATGTCCCCTTGAGGACGGTATAAATCATGTCCCCTTGAGGACGGTATAAATCATGTCCCCTTGAGGACGGTATAAATCATGTCCTCTTGAGGACGGCATAAATCATGTCCCCTTGAGGACGGTATAAATCAAGTCCCCTTGAGGACAGTATAAATCATGTCCCCTTGAGGACGTTATAAATCATGTCCCCTTGAGGACGGTATAATCATGTCCCCTTGAGGACGGTATAAATCATGTCCCCTTGAGGACGGTATAAATCATGTCCCCTTGAGGACGGTATAGGTATAAATCATGTCCCCTTGAGGACGGTATAAATCATGTCCCCTTGAGGACGGTATAAATCATGTCCCCTTGAGGACGGTATAAATCATGTCCCCTTGAGGACGGTATAAATCATGTCCCCTTGAGGACGGTATAAATCATGTCCCCTTGAGGACGGTATAAATCATGTCCCCTTGAGGACGGTATAAATCATGTCCCCTTGAGGACGGTATAAATCATGTCCCCTTGAGGACGGTATAAATCATGTCCCCTTGAGGACGGTATATATATATATATGTGTCTCTGTGTGTGTGTGTGTGTGTGTGTGTGTGTGTGTGTGTGTGTGTGTGTGTGTGTGCGCGTGTGTATATCTGTGTGTGTGTCTTACATGTATAAGGTTCTCGTAGGTGCCACAGACGATGTGATGGTTGGTGACAGCGATGGAATAGACACTGCCCCCACTGGTCTGGAGGACATGAACACAGTCCAGGGAACGGATGTCCCAGATCTGATGACCGGGGAGAGGAGAGAGAGGAGAGGGGGAGGGGGAGGAGAGAGGAGGGAGGAGAGAGGAAAGAGGA
>NW_022261983.1:20025144-20032247 GCF_002021735.2 Oncorhynchus kisutch
CCCTCCCTCCCTCTCTCTCGTTTCCTCTCCTCTGTCTCCCTCCCTCTCTCTCGTTTCCTCTCCTCTGTCTCCCTCTCTCTCTCAAGTTTCCTCTCCCTCCCTCCCTCCTCTCTCGTTTCCTCTCTCTGTCTCCCTCCCTCTCGTTTCCTCTCCTCTGTCTCCCTCCCTCTCGTTTCCTCTCCTCTGTCCCCTCTCTCTCTCGTTTCCTCTCCTCTGTCTCCTCTCTCTCTCTCGTTTCTCTCCTGTGTCTCATCTCTCTCTCTCGTTTCTCTCCTCTGTCTCCCTCTCTCTCCTTCTCTCTCGTTTCCTCTCCTCTGTCTCCCTCTTCTCGTTTCCTCTCCTCTGTCTCCTCTCTCTCTCTCTCGTTTCTCTCCCTCCCTCCCCTCTCTCTCGTTTCCTCTCCTCTGTCTCCCTCCCTCTCTCTCGTTTCCTCTCCTCTGTCTCCCTCTCAAGTTTCCTCTCCCTCCCTCCCTCCCTCTCTCTCGTTTCCTCTCCTCTGTCTCCCTCCCTCTCGTTTCCTCTCCTCTGTCTCCCTCCCTCTCGTTTCCTCTCCTCTGTCTCCCTCTCTCTCTCTCGTTTCCTCTCCTCTGTCTCCCTCTCTCTCTCTCGTTTCCTCTCCTGTGTCTCCCTCTCTCTCTCTCGTTTCCTCTCCTCTGTCTCCCTCTCTCTCTCTCTCTCTCTCGTTTCCTCTCCTCTGTCTCCCTCTCTCTCGTTTCCTCTCCTCTGTCTCCCTCTCTCTCTCTCTCGTTTCCTCTCCTCTGTCTCTCTCTCTCTCGTTTCCTCTCCTCTGTCTCCCTCTCTCGTTTCCTCTCTCTGTATCCCTCTCTCTCTCTTCGTTTCCTCTCCTCTGTCTCCCTCTCTTCTCTCTCTCTATCGTTTCCTCTCCTCTGTCTCCCTTCTCTCTCTCTCTCTCGTTTCCTCTCCTCTGTCTCCCTCTCTCTCTCTCTCTCGTTTCCTCTCCTCTGTCTCCCTCTCTCGTTTCCTCTCCTCTCTCTCTCTCTCTCGTTTCCTCTCCTCTGTCTCCCTCTCTCTCTCTCTCTCTCGTTTCCTCTCCTCTGTCTCCCTCTCTTCTCTCTCTCTCGTTTCCTCTCCTCTGTCTCCCTCTCTCTCTCTCTCTCTCGTTTCCTCTCCTCTGTCTCCCTCTCTCTCTCTCGTTTCCTCTCCTCTGTCTCCCTCTCTCTCTCTCTCTCTCTCGTTTCCTCTCCTCTGTCTCCCTCTCTCTCTCTCTCTCTCTCGTTTCCTCTCCTCTGTCTCCCTCTCTCGTTCCTCTCCTCTGTCTCCCTCTCTCTCTCTCTCCGTTTCTCTCCTCTGTCTCCCTCTCTCTCTCTCTCTCGTTTCCTCTCTCTGTCTCCCTCTCTCTCTCTCTCTCGTTTCCTCTCCTCTGTCTCCCTCTCTCTCTCGTTTCCTCTCCTCTGTCTCCCTCTCTCTCTCTCTCGTTTCCTCTCCTCTGTCTCCCTCTCTCTCTCTCTCTCGTTTCCTCTCCTCTGTCTCCCTCTCGTTTCCTCTCCTCTGTCTCCCTCTCTCTCTCTCTCGTTTCCTCTCCTCTGTCTCCCTCTCTCTCGTTTCCACCCCTCTGTCTCTCTCCCAGTCCCCTGAGTCTTCATTAGAGTCTCTCCCTCCACCCAGAACAGTGAGGCAGCAGAGGAGAACAGTCACACCCTGGTCCCTCTCCCAGTCCCCTGGTCCCTCTCCCAGTCCCCTGGTCCCTCTCCCAGTCCCCTGGTCCCTCTCCCAGTCCCCTGGTCCCTCTCGCCCTCTCCCCAGTCCCCTGGTCCCTCTCCCAGTCCCCTGGTCCATCCCCCAGTCCCCTGGTCCCTCTCCCAGTCCCCTGGTCCATCCCCCAGTCCCTGGTCTCTCTCCCCAGTCCCCTGGTCTCTCCCCTGGTCTCTCCCCCAGTCCCCTGGTCTCTCCCCCAGTCCCCTGGTCTCTCCCCCAGTCCCCTGGTCTTCCCCCAGTCCCCTGGTCTCTCCCCCAGTCCCCTGGTCTCTCCCCCAGTCCCCTGGTCTCTCCCCCAGTCCCCTGGTCTCTCCCCCAGTCCCCCTGGTCTCTCCCCCAGTCCCCTGGTCTCTCCCCCAAGTCCCCTGGTCTCTCCCCCAGTCCCCTGGGTCCCTCCCCCTCCACCCAGAACAGTGAGGCAGCAGAGGGAGAAACAGTCACAACGAGTTCCTGTGTTTCTATATTTAGAAAACGGAGCCAAGTACAACACACATCCCCATGCTGTAACTATGATGATACACACTCCCTGTCCTCCTACCTTGATGGTCTGGTATGATCCACTGTAGAGGTGGTTCTGAGAGGCCACCAGAGCACGAACCCCAGTGGTTTCAGTCCTGTTAACTCCTTCTTCAGCTTCAACTCTGTCCCCACTATGTCCCACACCTGGAGGGAGACAAGAGGGGAGGAGGAGGGGAGAGGGGGGAGACAAGAGGGGAGGAGGAGGGGAGAGGGGGGGGAGGGAGGGAGACAAGAGAGGAGGAGGGGGAGAGGGGGGAGGGAGGGAGACAAGAAGGGGAGGAGGAGAGAGGGAGGGAGACAAGAAGGGGAGGAGGAGAGAGGGAGGGAGGGAGACAAGAGGGGAGGAGGAGGGGAGAGGGGGGAGGGAGACAAGAAGGGGAGGAGGAGAGAGGGAGGGAGGGAGGCAAGAGGGGAGGAGGAGGGGAGAGGGGGGAGGGAGGGAGACAAGAGGGGAGGAGGAGGGGAGGAGGGGGGAGGGAGGGGAGACAAGAGGGGAGGAGGAGGGGGAGAGGGAGGAGGGGAGAAGGGAGGGAGGGAGACAAGAAGGGGAGGAGGAGGGGAGAGGGGGGGAGGGAGGGAGACAAGAAGGGGAGGAGGAGGGGAGAGGGGGGAGGGAGGGAGACAAGAGGGGAGGAGGAGGGGAGAGGGAGGAGGGAGAAGGGAGGGAGGGAGACAAGAAGGGGAGGAGGAGGGGAGAGGGGGGAGGGAGACAAGAGGGGAGGAGGAGGGGAGAGGGGGGAGGGAGACAAGAAGGGGAGGAGGAGGGGAGAGGGGGGAGGGAGGGAGACAAGAAGGGGAGGTAGAGGGGAGAGGGGGGGAAGGAGGGAGTCAAGAAGGGGCGGAGGAGGGGAGAGGGGGGAAAGGAGGGGAAACAAGAAGGGGAGGAGGAGGGGAGAGGGGGGGAAGAGGGAGACAAGAGGGGGGAGGAGGGGAGAGGGGGGAGGGAGGGAGACAAGAAGGGGAGGAGGAGGGGAGAGGGGGGAGGGAGGGAGACAAGAAGGGGAGGAGGAGGGAGGAGAGGGAGGGAGACAAGAGGAGAGGAGGAGGGGAGAGGGGAGGGAGGGAGGGAGAGACAAGAAGGGGAGGAGGAGAGGAGAGGGAGGAGGGAGGGAGACAAGAAGGGGAGGAGGAGGGAGGGAGACAAGAAGGGGAGGAGAGAGGAGAGGAGAGGGAGGAGGGAGGGAGGGAGACAAGAAGGGGAGGAGGAGGGGGAGAGGGGGAGGGGAGGGGAGACAAGCAGGGGAGGAGGAGGGGAGAGGGGGGAGGGAGGGAGACAAGAGGGGAGGAGGAGGGGAGAGGGAGGAGGGAGAAGGGGAGGGAGGGAGACAGAAGGGGAGGAGGAGGGGAGAGGGGGGAGGGAGACAAGAGGGGAGGAGGAGGGGGAGAGGGGGGAGGGAGACAAGAAGGGGAGGAGGAGGGGAGAGGGGGGAGGGAGGGAGACAAGATAGGGGAGGTCGAGGGGAGGAGGGAGGGGGAAGGAGGGAGTCAAGAAGGGGAGGAGGAGGGGAGAGGGGGGGAAGGAGGGAAACAAGAAGGGGAGGAGGAGGGGGAGAGGGGGGAAGGAGGGAGACAAGAGGGGGGGAGGAGGGGAGAGGGGGGGAGGGAGGGAGACAAGAAGGGGAGGAGGAGGGGAGAGGGGGGAGGGAGGGAGACAAGAAGGGGAGGAGGAGGGGGAGAGGGAGGGAGACAAGAGGAGAGGAGGAGAGGAGAGGGAGAGGGAGGGAGACAAGAAGGGGAGGAGGAGAGGAGAGGGAGGAGGGGAGGGAGACAAGAAGGGGAGGAGGAGGGAGGGAGACAAGAAGGGGAGGAGGAGAGGAGAGGGAGGAGGGAGGGAGGGAGACAAGAAGGGGAGGAGGAGGGGAGAGGGGGGAGGGAGGGAGACAAGAAGGGGAGGAGGAGAGAGAGGAGGGAGACAAGAGGGGAGAGGGAGGGAGACAAGAGGGGAGAGAGGGAGGGAGGGAGACAAGAGGAGGAGGAGGAGAGGAGGAGGGGAAAGGGGGGAGGACACAGAAGGGGGAGGGAGACAAGAGGGGAGGCGGAGGAGGGGAGAGGGGGGAGACAAGAAGGGGAGGCGGATGAGAGGGAGGGAGGGAGGGAGGGAGACAAGAGGGGAGGAGGAGGGGAGAGGGAGGGGACAAGAGGAGAGGAGGAGAGGAGGAGGGGAAAAGGGGGGAGGACAAGAAGGGGGAGGGAGACAAGAGGGGAGGAGGAGGGGAGAGGGGGGAGGGAGACAAGAGGAGAGGAGGAGGGGGGAGAAAGGGAGGGGGACAAGAAGGGGAGGAGGAGAGAAGAGAGAGAGGGAGGGAGGGAGAGAGGGGAGGGAGGGAGACAAGAGGGGAGGAGGAGGGGAGGGAGGGAGACAAGAGGGGAGGAGGAGGGGAGAGGGAGGGAGGGAGACATGAGGGGAGGAGGGGAGGGGAGGGAGGGCGACAAGAGGGGAGGAGGAGGGGGGAGGAAGGGAGGGGGACAAGAGGGGAGGAGGAGGGGAGGGAGGGAGCGATAAAGGCGAAAGATTAGTTAACAGACACAGATCGCTTTCAATAGTGAGATCATTCCTCCCTCAGTCTGTCCCAGGTCCCTGACAAGGAGCTCTAACACTCACTCACTCACTCAGTGATTCTGTCTGTCCTCTCGTCTCAGTAGAAAAGCCACATCAGAAGATGTTAGTGTGGTGGTAGTGTGATGGTGGTAGTGTGATGGTTTGGGGTCAGCATGGTGGTGGTAGTGTGATGGTTTGGGGTCAGCATGGTGGTGGTAGTGTGATGGTTTGGGGTCCAGCATGGTGGTGGTAGTGTGATGGTTTGGGGTCCAGCATGGTGGTGGTAGTGTGATGGTTTGGGGTCCAGCATGGTGGTGGTAGTGTGATGGTTTGGGGTCCAGCATGGTGGTGGTAGTGTGATGGTTTGGGGTCCAGCATGGTGGTGGGTAGTGTGATGGTTTGGGGTCCAGCATGGTGGTGGTAGTGTGATGGTTTGGGGTCAGCATGGTGGTGGTAGTGTGATGGTTTGGGGTCAGCATGGTGGTGGTAGTGTGATGGTTTGGGGTCCAGCATGGTGGTGGTAGTGTGATGGTTTGGGGTCCAGCATGGTGGTGGTAGTGTGATGGTTTGGGGTCAGCATGGTGGTGGTAGTGTGATGGTTTGGGGTCCAGCATGGTGGTGGTAGTGTGATGGTTTGGGGTCAGCATGGTGGTGGTAGTGTGATGGTTTGGGGTCAGCATGGTGGTGCTGGTGTGATGGTTTGGGGTCAGCATGGTGGTGCTGGTGTGATGGTTTGGGGTCCAGCATGGTGGTGGTAGTGTGATGGTTTGGGGTCCAGCATGGTGGTGGTAGTGTGATGGTTGGGGGTCCAGCATGGTGGTGGTAGTGTGATGGTTTGGGGTCCAGCATGGTGGTGGTGGTAGTGTGATGGTTTGGGGTCCAGCATGGTGGTGGTAGTGTGATGGTTTGGGGTCCAGCATGGTGGTGGTAGTGTGATGGTTTGGGGTCAGCATGGTGGTGGTAGTGTGATGGTTTGGGGTCAGCATGGTGGGTGGTAGTGTGATGGTTTGGGGTCCAGCATGGTGGTGGTAGTGTGATGGTTTGGGGTCCAGCATGGTGGTGGTAGTGTGATGGTTTGGGGTCCAGCATGGTGGTGGTAGTGTGATGGTTTGGGGTCCAGCATGGTGGTGGTAGTGTGATGGTTTGGGGTCAGCATGGTGGTGGTAGTGTGATGGTTTGGGGTCAGCATGGTGGTGCTGGTGTGATGGTTTGGGGTCAGCATGGTGGTGCTGGTGTGATGGTTTGGGGTCAGCATGGTGGTGCTGGTGTGATGGTTTGGGGTCAGCATGGTGGTGGTGGTGTGATGGTTTGGGGTCAGCATGGTGGTGGTGGTAGTGTGATGGTTTGGGGTCAGCATGGTGGTGCTGGTGTGGTTTGGGGTCAGCATGGTGGTGGTGGTAGTGTGACGGTTTGGGGTCAGCATGGTGGTGGTAGTGTGATGGTTTGGGGTCAGCATGGTGGCGGTGGTAGTGTGACGGTTTGGGGTCAGCATGGTGGCGGTGGTAGTGTGACGGTTTGGGGTCCGCATGTGGTGGTGGGTGATGGTTGGGTCAGAATGGTGGTTGGTGTGATGGTTTGGGGTCACGCCACACGATAGTGTGACACGACAGACGACGTAGCAGGACCTGAAATTAACAGTAAATTTCACAATTCCTCCACAGGAAGTGTTTGGATTGGTCAACAGCTACAGGAAGTGTTTGGATTGGTCAACAGCTACAGGAAGTGTTTGGATTGGTCAAAGCTACAGGAAGTGTTTGGATTGGTCAACAGCTACAGAAGTGTTGGATTGGTCAACAGCTACAGGAAGTGTTTGGATTGGTCAACAGCTACAGGAAGTGTTTGGATGGTCAACAGCTACAGAAGTGGTTGGTTTGGTCAACAGCTACAGGAAGGTTTGGATGGTCAACAGTACAGGAAGTGTTTTGGATTGGTCAACAGCTAAGGAAGTGTTTGGATTGGTCAACAACTACAGGAAGTGGAAATTGAAGGAAGCAGCTTCTCGGCCTCTATTTTTAAAAACGGTCTCCGGCTCTACCTTGATGGCCTTGAGGGATCCGCTGAACAGCATGCTGTGGGAGGACACCAGCGTACACACCGGGTTGTCATGGGCACGGATTGTGTTCACCTTCTGCAGGGTCTGGACGTCCCACACCTACATCACACACAGAGAGAGACAGGGGAGAGAGAGACAGGAGACAGAGGAGAGAGAGAGAGAGAGAGGGGAGAGAGAGGGAGAGAACGCACAAGAGGCATGTTGGACAAAAAGCAGACACAGGGCTGATCTAGGTAAAGTACATCATGGTTCTACAGTCAGTCTAGGTGTTGCTGC
>NW_022261983.1:20032347-20049847 GCF_002021735.2 Oncorhynchus kisutch
CCACACCTGGCAGAGAGAGAGAGAGTCAACATGTGTCTGTGTGTGGTCTGAGAGAGAGAGAGAGAGAGAGAGACAACATGTGTCTGTGTGGTCAGAGAGAGAGAGAGAGAGAGAGAGAGAGAGAGAGACAACATGTGTCTGTGTGTGGTCAGAGAGAGAGAGAGACAACATGTGTCTGTGTGTGGTCAGAGAGAGAGAGAGACAACATGTGTCTGTGTGTGGTCAGAGAGAGAGAGAGAGAGAGACAACATGTGTCTGTGTGTGGTCAGAGAGAGAGAGAGAGAGACAACATGTGTCTGTGTGTGGTCAGAGAGAGAGAGAGAGAGACAACATGTGTCTGTGTGGTCAGAGAGAGAGAGAGAGACAACATGTGTCTGTGTGGTCAGAGAGAGAGAGAGAGAGAGACAACATGTGTCTGTGTGTGGTCAGAGAGAGAGAGACAACATGTGTCTGTGTGTGGTCAGAGAGAGAGAGAGAGAGAGAGAGAGAGAGAGAGAGACAACATGTGTCTGTGTGTGGTCAGAGAGAGAGAGAGAGAGACAACATGTGTCTGTGTGTGGTCAGAGAGAGAGAGAGAGAGAGAGAGAGACAACATGTGTCTGTGTGTGGTCAGAGAGAGAGAGAGAGAGAGAGAGACAACATGTGTCTGTGTGTGGTCAGAGAGAGAGAGAGAGAGAGAGAGAGAGAGAGCGAGAGAGAGAGAGAGAGACAACATGTGTCTGTGTGTGGTCAGAGAGAGAGAGAGAGAGACAACATGTGTCTGTGTGTGGTCAGAGAGAGAGAGAGAGAGACAACATGTGTCTGTGTGTGGTCAGAGAGAGAGAGAGAGAGACAACATGTGTCTGTGTGTGGTCAGAGAGAGAGAGAGAGAGAGAGAGAGAGAGACAACATGTGTCTGTGTGTGGTCAGAGAGAGAGAGAGAGAGAGACAACATGTCTGTGTGTGGTCAGAGAGAGAGAGAGAGAGACAACATGTGTCTGTGTGTGGTCAGAGAGAGAGAGAGAGAGAGACAACATGTGTCTGTGTGTGGTCAGAGAGAGAGAGAGAGAGAGAGAGACAACATGTGTCTGTGTGTGGTCAGAGAGAGAGAGAGAGAGAGAGAGAGAGAGAGAGAGAGAGAGAGTCAACGTGTCTGTGTGTGCGGTCTGAGCGTTGATCAACGATTACAACTCAGGTCTAGAAGACTTCTGATCAACGATTACAACTCAGGTCTAGAAGACTTCTTGATCAACGAAGACTTCTGATCAACGATTACAACTCAGGTCTAGAAGACTTCTTGATCAACGAAGACTTCTGATCAACGATTACAACTCAGGTTTAGAAGACTTCTGAGAGTCGATCGACGGTGATAAATGAAATAATAAGTGAGTAAAGGATAATTATCTAAATAAAAAGTTGAGTAAAAACCGTTTGTTTGTTTCCACTACGTCCCTGGTTGGGTCTGGTGTAAACCCATCCAGGCAGGCTGCAATCTACATTTGCACGGCATTTTAGCTATCGATGAGACGTTCGGAGGCGCCCAATCAGTCCACTCTGTACCTGCCTGGCTGAGAGGCAGTGTGGGTAGAATGAGGGAGCTCTCCTGACCACCAGAGAGGCAGTGTGGGTAGAATGAGAGGGAGCTCTCCTGACAACCAGAGAGGCAGTGTGGGTAGAATGAGGGAGCTCTCCTGACCACCAGAGAGGCAGTGTGGGTAGAATGAGGGAGCTCTCCTGACCACCAGAGAGGCAGTGTGGGTAGAATGAGAGGGAGCTCTCCTGACCACCAGAGAGGCAGTGTGGGTAGAATGAGGGAGCTCTCCTGACCACCAGAGAGGCAGTGTGGGTAGAATGAGAGAGCTCTCCTGACCACCAGAGAGCAGTGTGGGTAGAATGAGGGAGCTCTCCTGACCACCAGAGAGGCAGTGTGGGTAGAATGAGGGAGCTCTCCTGACCACCAGAGAGGCAGTGTGGGTAGAATGAGAGGGAGCTCTCCTGACCACCAGAGAGGCAGTGTGGGTAGAATGAGAGGGAGCTCTCCTGACCACCAGAGAGGCAGTGTGGGTAGAATGAGAGGGAGCTCTCCTGACCACCAGAGAGGCAGTGTGGGTAGAATGAGAGGGAGCTCTCCTGACAACCAGAGAGGCAGTGTGGGTAGAATGAGAGGGAGCTCTCCTGACCACCAGAGAGGCAGTGTGGGTAGAATGAGAGGGAGCTCTCCTGACAACCAGAGAGGCAGTGTGGGTAGAATGAGAGGGAGCTCTCCTGACAACCAGAGAGGCAGTGTGGGTAGAGTGAGGGAGCTCTCCTGACAACCAGAGAGGCAGTGTGGGTAGAGTGAGGGAGCTCTCCTGACCACCAGAGAGGCAGTGTGGGTAGAGTGAGGGAGCTCTCCTGACCACCAGAGAGGCAGTGTGGGTAGAGTGAGGGAGCTCTCCTGACAACCAGAGAGGCAGTGTGGGTAGAATGAGAGGGAGCTCTCCTGACAACCAGAGCTTGAAACACGTGACGAAATGAAACTCGGGTTGTCTGTCTGGAAATGAAACTCGGGTCGTCTGTCTGGAAATGAAACTCCGAAGATTCCCCGATAATTTTTCATGTGAAGATATTTTGATCATTTTTCTGTTTCTCCTCTCATCAAAAATACCAACTTGAGAGAATGTCTGTTTTTTAAGGTGTCCCAGTTGTGTGTGTGTGTGTACCTTGATGGTCTTGTCCGAGGACCCAGAGAAGAGCAGGTCCCCTGTAGAGTAGACACACAGACACCAGACTGGCCCCTGGTGACCTACGAACGTCCCTTTGCATTTAAAGATCTGCTGGGGGTCGTAGGCTGGAGGAGGGACACAAACAGGTTAGTCTAACATCTCTTCACAACTTAACATCTCTGCACAGAGGGGAAAGGAGGAGGGACACACACAGGGAGGGTTTAACATCTCTTCACAACTTAACATCTCTGCACAGAGGGGAAAGGAGGAGGGACACAAACAGGTTAGTCTAACATCTCTTCACAACTTAACATCTCTGCACAGAGGGGAAAGGAGGAGGGACACACACAGGGAGGGTTTAACATCTCTTCACAACTTAACATCTCTGCACAGAGGGGAAAGGAGGAGGGACACAAACAGGTTAGTCTAACATCTCTTCACAACTTAACATCTCTGCACAGAGGGGAAAGGAGGAGGGACACACACAGGGAGGGTTTAACATCTCTTCACAACTTAACATCTCTGCACAGAGGGGAAAGGAGGAGGGACACAAACAGGTTAGTCTAACATCTCTTCACAACTTAACATCTCTGCACAGAGGGGAAAGGAGGAGGGACACACACAGGGAGGGTTTAACATCTCTTCACAACTTAACATCTCCGTTTCACAACGGACAAGACAGGAGGGACACACAGGGAGGGTTAGTTTAACATGTTTTCACAACAGACAAGTGAAGGAGAGGAGAGGAGGGGAGAGGAGAGGAGGGGAGGGGGAGAAAAGGACAGAATGGAGAAGAGGAGAGATGAAGAGAGGAGAGAAGAAGAGGGAAAGGAGAGGAGAGAAGAGGGAAAGGAGAGGAGAGAAGAGGGAAAGGAGAGGAGAGAAGAGGAAAGGAGGAGAGGAGAAGAAGGGGGAGAGAGGAGAGGAGAAGAAGGGGGAGAGGAGGAGAAGAGGGGAGGAGAGGAGAGAAGAAGAGGGGAGGAGAGGAGAAGAAGGGAAGGAGAGAAGAAGAAGAGGGAAAGGAGAGAAGAAGAAGAGGGAAAGGAGAGAAGAAGAGGGGAGGAGAGGAGTAGAAGAGGGAAAGGAGAGTGAAAAAACGGAGGAGAAACTCACAGCCCAGGATGCCCATGTTGAGTCTGGCGTTGATGTGGGACAACTCATCCTGAGAGACAGAGACGGAGAGAGAGACACAGAGAGAGAGAGAGACACGGAGAGAAAGAGAGAGACAGATAGAGAGAGACACGGAGAGAAAGAGAGAGAGACAGAGAGAGTAAATGATAAATGTACTGTGTGTGACGGTCATCCTAGTATAATATAGAGATCAGAAACTCACGTTGAGCATGGAGGCATCTCTCCTAAACTCCATCAGGTCTTCACTCAGCTTACTCTGGTTCTCATCCAGGACATCTGGAACACACACCCCCCAGGTCAGAAACACACACAGAAACCCCCCCCTATCCCCAGGTCAGAATATCACCCCCAGGTCAACCCCCCCCCCCAGGTCAGAACCCCCCCAGGTCAGAACCCCCCCAGGTCAGAACCCCCCCTCATACCAAACTTCAGTTCCAGGTTCTTCTCCAGCTGGTCCAGTTTCTCAGAACAGTTACCCCAGGTCCGAACCCCCCCAGGTCATACCGCCCCATGTCAGAACCCCCCCAGGTCAGAACCCCCCCAGGTCAACCCCCCCCCCCCCCCCTTCATACCAAACTTCAGTTCCAGGTTCTTCTCCAGCTGGTCCAGTTTCTCAGACAGTTACCCCAGGTCAGAACCCCCCCCAGGTCAGAACCCCCCCCAGGTCAGAACCCCCCAGGTCAACCCCCCCCCCCCCCCCCCCCCCCCCCCCCCCCCAGGTCAAACCCCCCCTCATACCAAACTTCAGTTCCAGGTTCTTCTCCAGCTGGTCCAGTTTCTCAGACAGTTTCCCCAGCATGGACCTCAGGAAGGCAATGTCCTGGTCCTTCTGAGACAGGGTCACCTGCATCTCATGGAACCTATCAGGGAGAGGGGGAGGGTCAACATGGAACCTATCAGGGAGAGAGGGAGGGTCAACATGGAACCTATCAGGGAGAGGGGGAGGGTCAACATGGAACCTATCAGGGAGAGGGTCAACATGGAACCTATCAGGGAGAGGGGGAGGGTCAACATGGAACCTATCAGGGAGAGAGGGAGGGTCAACATGGAACCTATCAGGGAGAGGGGGAGGGTCAACATGGAACCTATCAGGAGAGGGGGAGTGTCAACATGGAACCTATCAGAGAGAGAGGGAGGGTCAACATGGAACCTATCAGGGAGAGGGGGAGGGTCAACATGGAACCTATCAGGGAGAGGGGGAGGGTCACCTGTACCTCATGGTTGTACGTACCTGTCATCCGTCTGCTGCAGGAACTCCTTCAGCCCTTCAAACTTACACAGGTCCAGATGGGTGGAATACGTATCCTGGTTACCGATAAACGCACATCTGAGGAGAAGGAGAGAGAGAGGGGTCAGACAGGGGGTCAGACAGGGGTCAGACAGGGAGTCAGACAGGGGGTCAGACAGGGGGTCAGACAGGGGGTCCAGATGGGTAGAATACGTATCCTGGTTACCGATAAACGCACATCTGAGGAGAAGGAGAGAGAGAGGGGTCAGACAGGGGTCAGACAGGGGGTCAGACAGGGGTCAGACAGGGGGTCCAGATGTCGGGGGGGTCAGGGAGAGGGTCAGACATGGGTCAGACAGGGGGGACAACGTGACTGACTCAATGCTGTTCTGGGAGGAAGAGGGGACAACGTGACTGACTCAATGCTGTTCTGGGAGGAAGAGGGGACAACGTGACTGACTCAATGCTGTTCTGGGACACCAGAGGGGACAACGTGACTGACTCGATGCTGTTCTGGGAGGAAGAGGGGACAACGTGACTGACTCGATGCTGTTCTGGGAGGAAGAGGGGACAACGTGACTGACTCGATGCTGCTCTGGAGGAAGAGGGGACAACGTGACTGACTCGATGCTGCCCTGGGAGGAAGAGGGGACAACGTGACTGACTCAATGCTGCTCTGGGAGGAAGAGGGGACAACGTGACTGACTCGATGCTGCTCTGGGAGGAAGAGGGGACAACGTGACTGACTCAATGCTGTTCTGGGAGGAAGAGGGGACAACGTGACTGACTCAATGCTGTTCTGGGAGGAAGAGGGGACAACGTGACTGACTCAATGCTGTTCTGGGACACCAGAGGGAACAACGTGACTGACTCGATGCTGCTCTGGGAGGAAGAGGGGACAACGTGACAATTTTCAGAAACCGTAATGTGAATGTGTGTGTGTGAGCGCGACCTACCCGTATTTGGAGTGAGGGCACTTGATGTGTTCACATTCCTTAAGGTGTCCCTCCAGGTTCATGGTGAGGAGAGGAGGGCAGGAGGGGTTGTTGGGACAGCGCACTGGACGGTAGTCACAGCTCACCTCGTGCTCCCTGCAGGTCAGAGGTCAACATCAGGTCACAGCAAAGGGGATCGTTTCCCCTCCTACGCCTAACCGCAAAGGGGATCGTTTCCCCTCCTACGCCTAACCGGCAAAGGGGATCGTTTCCCCTCCTACGCCTAACCGGCAAAGGGGATCGTTTCCCCTCCTACGCCTAACCGGCAAAGGGGATCGTTTCCCCTCCTACGCCTAACCGGCCAAAGGGGATCGTTTCCCCTCCTACGCCTAACCGGCAAAGGGGATCGTTTCCCCTCCGACGCCTAACCGGCAAAGGGGATCGTTTCCCCTCCGACGCCTAACCGGCAAAGGGATCGTTTCCCCTCCGACGCCTAACCGGCAAAGGGGATCGTTTCCCCTCCGACGCCTAACCGGCAAAGGGGATCGTTTCCCCTCCGACGCCTAACCGGCAAAGGGGATCGTTTCCCCTCCGACGCCTAACCGGCAAAGGGATCGTTTCCCCTCCGACGCCTAACCGGCAAAGGGGATCGTTTCCCCTCCGACGCCTAACCGGCAAAGGGGATCGTTTCCCCTCCGACGCCTAACCGGCAAAGGGGATCGTTTCCCCTCCGACGCCTAACCGGCAAAGGGGATCGTTTCCCCTCCGACGCCTAACCGGCAAAGGGGATCGTTTCCCCTCCGACGCCTAACCGGCAAAGGGGATCGTTTCCCCTCCGACGCCTAACCGGCAAAGGGGATCGTTTCCCCTCCGACGCCTAACCGGCAAAGGGGATCGTTTCCCCTCCGACGCCTAACCGGCAAAGGGGATCGTTTCCCCTCCGACGCCTAACCGGCAAAGGGGATCGTTTCCCCTCCGACGCCTAACCGGCAAAGGGGATCGTTTCCCCTCCGACGCCTAACCGGCAAAGGGGATCGTTTCCCCTCCGACGCCTAACCGGCAAAGGGGATCGTTTCCCCTCCGACGCCTAACCGGCAAAGGGGATCGTTTCCCCTCCGACGCCTAACCGGCAAAGGGGATCGTTTCCCCTCCGACGCCTAACCGGCAAAGGGGATCGTTTCCCTCCGACGCCTAACCGGCAAAGGGGATCGTTTCCCCTCCGACGCCTAACCGGCAAAGGGGATCGTTTCCCCTCCGACGCCTAACCGGCAAAGGGGATCGTTTCCCCTCCGACGCCTAACCGGCAAAGGGGATCGTTTCCCCTCCGACGCCTAACCGGCAAAGGGGATCGTTTCCCCTCCGACGCCTAACCGGCAAAGGGGATCGTTTCCCCTCCGACGCCTAACCGGCAAAGGGGATCGTTTCCCCTCCGACGCCTAACCGGCAAAGGGGATCGTTTCCCCTCCGACGCCTAACCGGCAAAGGGGATCGTTTCCCTCCGACGCCTAACCGGCAAAGGGGATCGTTTCCCTCCGACGCCTAACCGGCAAAGGGGATCGTTTCCCTCCGACGCCTAACCGGCAAAGGGGATCGTTTCCCTCCGACGCCTAACCGGCAAAGGGGATCGTTTCCCTCCGACGCCTAACCGGCAAAGGGGATCGTTTCCCTCCGACGCCTAACCGGCAAAGGGGATCGTTTCCCTCCGACGCCTAACCGGCAAAGGGGATCGTTTCCCTCCGACGCCTAACCGGCAAAGGGGATCGTTTCCCTCCGACGCCTAACCGGCAAAGGGGATCGTTTCCCTCCGACGCCTAACCGGCAAAGGGGATCGTTTCCCTCCGACGCCTAACCGGCAAAGGGGATCGTTTCCCTGAAACGTCTAACCGGCAAAGGGGATCGTTTCCCTCCGACGTCTAACCGGCAAAGGGGATCGTTTCCTCCGACGTCTAACCAGCAAAGGGGATCGTTCCCTCCGACGTCTAACCAGCAAAAGGGATCGTTCCATCTAAATTCCGGCAGCTATAGACTCGTCTCTGCATCAGACACCTATTGAGGTCTGAGAACATCTGACAAACGTTTGGATTTTTAGAGTGAACTGTCCTTTTCAAAATCACAACGGCACAATAACTAACTAAACAAAAGTAACATCTCAAAATGCATTGACATTTCAAGCCCTTACTTGCGTGTGGTGAGCTTGATGGTGAAAGGACAGCCCATTGGATCAACCTCAAAGTTCCCAGGTCCTCCCATCTTAGGTGTCCCTTCACCCCGACTAGCAGCAGTGCCTCCTCCGGCCCCATTCGGGGAAGCCCCTCCTCCGGCCCCGTTGGGGGAAGCCCCTCCTCCGGCCCCATTAGGGGAAGTGGGGGTGGTGTTTAAGAGCCGGCAGCCGTATTTACAGTGGATAAACAGCTCTCCTATCTGTTCTGCTACAGCTATGTTGTTCACCACCACCGTCAACTTAGCCGTGTCCACCGGACACTTATCTAGAGGAGGGGAGAGAGGGAGAGAACAGGGAGAAAGAGAGGTGGAGGAGGGGAGAGGTAGAGGGAGAATGAGAGAACAGGGAGGAGGAGGGGAGGGGTGGAGGGAGAATGAGAGAACAGGGAGAAAGAGGGGAGGGGTGGAGGGAGAATGAGAGAACAGGGAGAAAGAGGGGAGGGGTGGAGGGAGAATGAGAGAACAGGGAGAAAGAGGGGAGGGGTGGAGGAGGGCAGAGAGAGGGAGAATGAGAGAACAGGGAGAAAGAGAGGAGGAGTGGAGGAGGGCAGAGAGAGGGAAAATGAGAGAACAGGGAGAAAGAGGGGAGGGGTAGAGGAGGGGAGAGAGAGGGAGAATGAGAGAACAGGGAGAAAGAGAGGAGGAGTGGAGGAGGGCAGAGAGAGGGAGAATGAGAGAACAGGGAGAAAGAGAGGAGGGGTGGAGGAGGGCAGAGAGAGGGAGAATGAGAGAACAGGGAGAAAGAGAGGAGGGGTAGAGGGGAGAGAGAGGGAGAATGAGAGAACAGGGAGAAAGAGAGGAGGAGTGGAGGAGGGCAGAGAGAGGGAGAATGAGAGAACAGGGAGAAAGAGAGGAGGGGTGGAGGAGGGCAGAGAGAGGGAGAATGAGAGAACAGGGAGAAAGAGAGGAGGAGTAGAGAAGGGCAGAGAGAGGGAGAATGAGAGAACAGGGAGAAAGAGAGGAGGGGTAGAGGAGGGCAGAGAGAGGGAGAATGAGAGAACAGGGAGAAAGAGAGGAGGAGTGGAGGAGGGGAGAGAGAGGGAGAATGAGAGAACAGGGAGAAAGAGAGGAGGGGTAGAGGAGGGCAGAGAGAGGGAGAATGAGAGAACAGGGAGAAAGAGAGGAGGGGAGAGAGAGAGGAGGGGTAGAGGAGGGGAGAGAGAGCGAGAGCGAGAGATAAACAAATGTAAGAACAAGTTGCATTCACATTATATATGTGATGCTGGAAAGGTGTAACTACTTAACCAACAGTGTAGGTAGGTAAAGTCCCCTACCGGAGGTCAAGGCACATCGCCTGCAGAAGGTGTGCTGGAGGGAGAGACAGACAGAGACAGGTCAATGAAGGAGGGGTGAGGAGAGGAGAGGGGTGAGGAGAGGAGGGGTGAGGAGAGGAGAGGGGTGAGGAGGACAAACAGGGGATACAGAGACAGAGGTCAATGAAGGAGGGGTGAGGAGAGGAGGGGTGAGGAGAACAAACAGGGAGACAGAGACAGGGGTCAATGAAGGAGGGGTGAGGAGAGGAGGGGTGAGGAGAACAAACAGGGGAGCAGAGGGGTGAGGAGAACAAACAGGGAGACAGAGACAGGGGTCAATGAGGGAGGGGTGAGGAGAGGAGAGGAGGGGTGAGGAGAGGAGAGGAGGGAGAGGAGAGGAGGGGTGAGGAGAACAAACAGGGGAGCGGAGAGGGTGAGGAAGTGAGAGGCTAGCGGATGGTTTCTCTCACCCCACAGGTGGTGATGACAGGGTCTTTGAAGACGCTGCAGCAGAGCTGACAACACAGCTTCACCGACGGCTGCTCTGCAAACACCAGGGGCTCCTACACACACATCATTAGCACAGTTAGCATTCAGGTATCACTAGCACAGTTAGCATTCAGGTATCACTAGCACAGTTAGCATTCAGGTATCACTAGCACAGTTAGCATTCAGGTATCACTAGCATTCAGGTATCACTAGCACAGTTAGCATCGATAGCACCGGGGTATCATTGAAGTATAATTAGCATAGAGTTAACATTGGCATCGATAGCGTTAGCGTATTTAATGTTGAAGGATTGTTAGCATCTTTAGCATCATTAGTGTAGCCGTACCATGTCGTCGTCATCCTCGTGAAGAGAGAAGGTCGAGCGGAGAGACATGTTGGACTCAGAGAGGAGGGAACGCACCGAGATGGCAGAGTCAGAACGCCTCGGGGTGCTGATGGGGAGCTGGGGGGGACAGAGACAGAGAGAGCGAGTAATGATGCCTAGGCAACATACACAGGGTACCAGTACTGAGTCATGATAACTAGGTTATATACACAGGGTACCAGTACTGAGTCACGATAACTAGGTTATATACACAGGGTACCAGTACTGAGTAACGCTAACTAGGTTATATACACAGTTTACCAGTACTGAGTAACGATAACTAGGTTATATACACAGGGTACCAGTACTGAGTAACGATAACAAGGTTATATACACAGGGTACCAGTACTGAGTCACGATAACTAGGTTATATACACAGGGTACCAGTACTGAGTCACGATAACTAGGTTATATACACAGGGTACCAGTACTGAGTCACGATAACTAGGTTATATACACAGGGTACCAGTACTGAGTCACGATAACTAGGTTATATACACAGGGTACCAGTACTGAGTCATGATAACTAGGTTATATACACAGGGTACCAGTACTGAGTCACGATAACTAGGTTATATACACAGGGGTACCAGTACTGAGTCACGATAACTAGGTTATATACACAGGGTACCAGTACTGAGTAATGATAACTAGGTTATATACACAGGGTACCAGTACTGAGTCGATGTGCAGGGTATATACACAGGGTACCAGTACTGAGTCATGATGACTAGGTTATATACTCAGGGTACCAGTACTGAGTCGATGTGCAGGGTATATACACAGGGTACCAGTACTGAGTCGATGTGCAGGGTATATACACAGGGTACCAGTACTGAGTCGAGGTGCAGGGTATATACACAGGGTACCAGTACTGAGTCGAGGTGCAGGGTATATACACAGGGTACCAGTACTGAGTCGAGGTGCAGGGTATATACACAGGGTACCAGTACTGAGTCGAGGTGCAGGGTATATACACAGGGTACCAGTACTGAGTCGATGTGCAGGGTATATACACAGGGTACCAGTACTGAGTCATGATGACTAGGTTATATACACAGGGTACCAGTACTGAGTCGATGTGCAGGGCATATACACAGGGTACCAGTACTGAGTCGATGTGCAGGGTATATACACAGGGTACCAGTACTGAGTCATGATGACTAGGTTATATACACAGGGTACCAGTACTGAGTCATGATAACTAGGTTATATACACAGGGTACCAGTACTGAGTCGATGTGCAGGGTATATACACAGGGTACCAGTACTGAGTCATGATGACTAGATTATATACTCAGGGTACCAGTACTGAGTCGATGTGCAGGGTATATACACAGGGTACCAGTACGGAGTCGATGTGCAGGGTATATACACAGGGTACCAGTACTGAGTCGATGTGCAGGGTATATACACAGGGTACCAGTACTGAGTCATGATGACTAGGTTATATACTCAGGGTACCAGTACTGAGTCGATGTGCAGGGTATATACACAGGGTACCAGTACGGAGTCGATGTGCAGGGTATATACACAGGGTACCAGTACTGAGTCGAGGTGCAGGGTATATACACAGGGTACCAGTACTGAGTCGATGTGCAGGGGTATATACACAGGGTACCAGTACGGAGTCGATGTGCAGGGGTATATACACAGGGTACCAGTACGGAGTCGATGTGCAGGGGTATATACACAGGGTACCAGTACTGAGTCGATGTGCAGGGGTATATACACAGGGTACCAGTACGGAGTCGATGTGCAGGGGTATATACACAGGGTACCAGTACGGAGTCGATGTGCAGGGGTATATACACAGGGTACCAGTACGGAGTCGATGTGCAGGGGTATATACACAGGGTACCAGTACGGAGTCGATGTGCAGGGTATATACACAGGGTACCAGTACTGAGTCGATGTGCAGGGTATATACACAGGGTACCAGTACTGAGTCGAGGTGCAGGGTATATACACAGGGTACCAGTACTGAGTCGAGGTGCAGGGTATATACACAGGGTACCAGTACTGAGTCGATGTGCCGGGTATATACACAGGGTACCAGTACTGAGTCATGATGACTAGGTTATATACACAGGGTACCAGTACTGGGTCGATGTGCAGGGCATATACACAGGGTACCAGTACTGAGTCGGTGTGCAGGGTATATACACAGGGTACCAGTACTGAGTCATGATGACTAGGTTATATACACAGGGTACCAGTACTGAGTCGATGTGCAGGGGTATATACACAGGGTACCAGTACGGAGTCGATGTGCAGGGTATATACACAGGGTACCAGTACGGAGTCGATGTGCAGGGGTATATACACAGGGTACCAGTACGGAGTCGATGTGCAGGGGTATATACACAGGGTACCAGTACGGAGTCATGATGACTAGGTTATATACACAGGGTACCAGTACGGAGTCATGATGACTAGGTTATATACACAGGGTACCAGTACTGAGTCATGATGACTAGGTTATATACACAGGGTACCAGTACGGAGTCGATGTGCAGGGGTATATACACAGGGTACCAGTACGGAGTCGATGTGCAGGGGTATATACACAGGGTACCAGTACGGAGTCGATGTGCAGGGGTATATACACAGGGTACCAGTACGGAGTCGATGTGCAGGGGTATATACACAGGGTACCAGTACGGAGTCGATGTGCAGGGGTATATACACAGGGTACCAGTACGGAGTCTATGTGCAGGGGTATATACACAGGGTACCAGTACGGAGTCGATGTGCAGGGGTATATACACAGGGTACCAGTACGGAGTCGATGTGCAGGGGTATATACACAGGGTACCAGTACTGAGTCGATGTGCAGGGGTATATACACAGGGTACCAGTACGGAGTCGATGTGCAGGGGTATATACACAGGGTACCAGTACGGAGTCATGATGACTAGGTTATATACACAGGGTACCAGTACTGAGTCGATGTGCAGGGGTATATACACAGGGTACCAGTACGGAGTCGATGTGCAGGGGTATATTACACAGGGTACCAGTACGGAGTCGATGTGCAGGGGTATATACACAGGGTACCAGTACGGAGTCATGATGACTAGGTTATATACACAGGGTACCAGTACTGAGTCATGATGACTAGGTTATATACACAGGGTACCAGTACTGAGTCATGATGACTAGGTTATATACACAGGGTACCAGTACGGAGTCGATGTGCAGGGGTATATACACAGGGTACCAGTACGGAGTCGATGTGCAGGGGTATATACACAGGGTACCAGTACGGAGTCGTGATGACTAGGTTATATACACAGGGTACCAGTACGGAGTCGATGTGCAGGGGTATATACACAGGGTACCAGTACGGAGTCGATGTGCAGGGGTATATACACAGGGTACCAGTACGGAGTCGATGTGCAGGGGTATATACACAGGGTACCAGTACGGAGTCGATGTGCAGGGGTATATACACAGGGTACCAGTACGGAGTCGATGTGCAGGGGTATATACACAGGGTACCAGTACGGAGTCGATGTGCAGGGGTATATACACAGGGTACCAGTACGGAGTCGATGTGCAGGGGTATATACACAGGGTACCAGTACGGAGTCGATGTGCAGGGGTATATACACAGGGTACCAGTACGGAGTCGATGTGCAGGGGTATATACACAGGGTACCAGTACGGAGTCGATGTGCAGGGGTATATACACAGGGTACCAGTACGGAGTCGATGTGCAAGGGTATATACACAGGGTACCAGTACGGAGTCGATGTGCAGGGGTATATACACAGGGTACCAGTACGGAGTCGATGTGCAGGGGTATATACACAGGGTACCAGTACGGAGTCGATGTGCAGGGGTATATACACAGGGTACCAGTACTGAGTCGATGTGCAGGGGTATATACACAGGGTACCAGTACGGAGTCGATGTGCAGGGGTATATACACAGGGTACCAGTACGGAGTCGATGTGCAGGGGTATATACACAGGGTACCAGTACGGAGTCGATGTGCAGGGGTATATACACAGGGTACCAGTACGGAGTCATGATGACTAGGTTATATACACAGGGTACCAGTACTGAGTCGATGTGCAGGGGTATATACACAGGGTACCAGTACTGAGTCGATGTGCAGGGGTATATACACAGGGTACCAGTACGGAGTCGATGTGCAGGGGTATATACACAGGGTACCAGTACTGAGTCGACGTGCAGGGGTATATACACAGGGTACCAGTACGGAGTCGATGTGCAGGGGTATGAGGTAATTTGGGTAGATGGTAAAGAGTCGCAGCAGCATGTTGTACGTGATGAGTCAAAACGTAGTGAAAAAAAGAGTCAGATGGTTAAACTGTTACCCAAATAACTACCCGTACTAACTACCCGTACTAACTATTTAGCAGTCCTACGGCTTGGGGTGGGGGGGGGGGGCTGTTCACGGTCCGGTTGGTTCCAGACTCGGTGCAACAGAGAAAACAGTCTATGACTCGGTTGGCTGGAAACTGACCATTTTTGGGGTCTTCTTCTGACACCGCCTGGTATAGAGGTCCTGGATGGCAGGAAGCTTGGCCCCAGTGTTGTATTGCACTACCCTCAGTAGGCACTTTGCGGTCAGATGCCGAGCAGTTGCCATACCAGGCGGTGATGCAACCGGTCAGGATGCTCTCGATGGTGCAGCTGTAGAACTTTTAGAGGATCTAAAGGCCCTTGACAAATCTTTTCAGCGTCCTGAGGGTGAAGAGGTCTTGTCAGGCCCTCTTCGTCTGTGTTGGGTGTGTTTGGACCATGATAGAACCTCAGTGATGTGGACACCAAGGAACTTGGGGCTCTAGACCCACTCCACTACGGCTCTGTCGATGTGAACGGGGGGTGTGCTCCTCCCTTCTCTTCCTGTAGTATTGCTGACGTCGAGGGAGAGGTTGTCGTCATGGTAGCACACTGCCAGGTCACTGACCACCTCCCTGTAGGTCGTCTCATCCTGGTCGGTGACCGCCTCCCTACAGGCAGTCTCATCCTGGCCGGTGACCGCCTCCGTTTCCTTTGTCCAGGTGTGAAAGGGCAGTGTGGAGCGCAAGAGATTGTGTCATCTGTGGATCTGTCGGGAGATATGCTAATTGGTCTGGGTCTGGGGATGATGGTGCTGATGTGAGTCAAAGCCTTTCATGGCTACAGATGTAAGTGCCAATATGTTGATAGTCATTCAGACAGGTAACCGTGGCATGTTTTGGGCACAGGGACCATGATGGTCTGAAACATGTCGGTATAAACAGACGGAGTCGGGGGTGAAGGTTGAAGCAGTCAGTGAAGACATTTACCAGCTGGCCAGTGCTCCGAACACGTGTCCCGGTAACTCGGTCTGTCCCTGCGGCCTTGTGAATGTTAGACCTATTTAAAGATCTACAGAGAGGTTGTTCACACAGTCGTCTGGAACAGTCGGTGCGCTCATGCATGGTTCAGTGTTGCTTGCCTCAAGAGTGAGCATAGACGGTATTTAGCTCATCTGGTGGGCTCGCGTCACTGGGCAGCTCGCGGTTGGGTTACCCTTTGTAAATCCTTGATAGTTTGCAAGCCCCCCCTGCCACATCCGACGAGTATCGGACCCGGTGTCGTAGGATTCTACCTGAGAGTCCTCTTGCCTGTTTTATATCTTTCGTCAGAAGTCGTAGCAGGATTTACTTATCCGTGTCCGGGTTAGTGTTCCCACTCCTTGAAAGCAACAAGTGTTCCGGTTGGGATATGTTCGTCACCGTGGGGACGAAGACCTTATTAATGAAGATTCCGTGTCCGGGTTAGTGTTCCCGCCCCTTGAAAGCAACAAGTGTTCCGGTTGGGATATGTTCGTCACCGTGGGGACGAAGACGTCGTCGTCAATGCCCTTATTAACGAAGTCAGTGATTGATGTGGTAAAACTCCACATGGGTGATTTCCCGGGAACATATTCCTGAGTGTTTCTAGCATTTTATTGAACTATGAACCAGTCAAATAAAGTTCATTTGAAATAAATCGCATTTTACTATAGATTATATTTCTGCAGAACACAAAAAGACATGAGCTAAATCAGTGTGTGTGTATGTGTGTGTGTGTGTGTACCATGCCATCCTCGTCGTCTCGTGGCGAGTATGTGAGGGTACTGGAGGAGGAGGGGGTACGGCGGTGCTGCTTGTAGGTACCGGAGGCTTCCGCTGAAACAGAGAGAGAGAGAGTCTGAGGTTACCCTTAGTTATCTTATAGTTTAACCATATTTAGGTACCATACAGTTACCATAGTGACCTTAAACTAAGGTGAACACAGAGCGGAGAGAGAGAGTCTGGGGTTAATATGTAGTTAGCATATAGCTAGCTACCATATAGTTAGTTACCTTATACTCACTAGGAAGTTACCACAATAAATCGCTGACACCATAGAATCTATATTATATATTTCTATGTCTGACACACCTATGGCTTAGTCAGTGAGGTTACACTGACAAAATAGAATCTAGATTATATATTTCTGTCTCTGACACACCTATGGCTTAGTCAGTGAGGTTAAACTGACACCATAGAATCTAGATTATATATTTCTATGTCTGACCAATGGCTTAGTCAGTGAGGTTAAACTGACACCATAGAATCTATATTATATATTTCTATGTCTGACACCTAGGGCTTAGTCAGTGAGGTTAAACTGACACCATAGAATCTACATTATATATTTCTATGTCTGACCAATGGCTTAGTCAGTGAGGTTAAACTGACACCATAGAATCTAGATTATATATTTCTGTCTCTGACACACCAAGGGCTTAGTCAGTGAGGTTAAACTGACACCATATAATCTACATTATATATTTCTATGTCTGACACACCTAGGGCTTTGTCTGAGGTTAAACTTCCAGGATGTTGCAGACAGAAGAGATATCAGCTGACATGATTCCTTATCAGAGTTTTCCCTGACAGAGATTTTCCTGAGGTGGACTCACTTTTAGCTCCAGGAACCACGGCTGAGAAGGTGGGGCCGAAGGAGGCCTCCATGCTGGTGGGTTGTCACCCCGCTGGGGGGGTCTGGCTGAGGGAGGGGGGGGGTTGAGATGTCTGGCTGGGTGGCAGGCTGCTGCTCTGGAGGTGCTGGAGTAGAGGACACTCACTGCTGCTCACAACCCACAACCTCTACAGCCTGGGGGGTACAGGAGGTCAGAGGTCAGG
>NW_022261983.1:20054847-20104847 GCF_002021735.2 Oncorhynchus kisutch
ATCATACCGAAACAGACTAGTCTTCCAGCTGGTTAGCTTTTAGCTGAAGAGACTTAGCTAGTTATCATACCGAAACAGACTAGTCCTCCAGCTGGTTAGCTAGTTATCATACCGAAACAGACTAGTCCTCCAGCTGGTTAGCTGAAGAGACTTAGCTAGTTATCATACCGAAACAGACTAGTCTTCCAGCTGGTTAGCTTTTAGCTGAAGAGACTTAGCTAGTTATCATACCGAAACAGACTAGTCCTCCAGCTGGTTAGCTAGTTATCATACCGAAACAGACTAGTCCTCCAGCTGGTTAGCTGAAGAGACTTAGCTAGTTATCATACCAAAACAGACTAGTCCTCCAGCGGGTTAGCTTTTAGCTGAAGAGACTTAGCTAGTTATCATACCGAAACAGACTAGTCTTCCAGCTGGTTAGCTTTTAGCTGTAGAGACTTAGCTAGTTATCATACCAAAACAGACTAGTCCTCCAGCTGGTTAGCTAGTTATCATACCGAAACAGACTAGTCCTCCAGCTGGTTAGCTAGTTATCATACCGAAACAGACTAGTCTTCCAGCTGGTTAGCTTTTAGCTGTAGAGACTTAGCTAGTTATCATACCAAAACAGACTAGTCCTCCAGCTGGTTAACTAGTTATCATACCGAAACAGACTAGTTAGTTAAATTAGCAAATCACTGCCATTAATAATTTCAACGATTCTTGATGCACAAACCGTTTTTCCTCCAAAACGGGAGAATCTATTGGGACAGATTTCCTCCTGTTATGTGTTCTTAAAAAAAAAAAAGGTAAACTGTTTCCATAATGAATAAGTTACACCCCATGAATAGTTGGGCTAGATGGAAGAAAAATAAAACTAGATACAAATGGTATAACGTTACAGCTGTCGGGTATGTGTGTGATGTTAACTGATCGCAAACACTGCAACAAACAGACAGATATATATATATATATATATATATATATATATATTTAACTATGCTGTTTACCAATGATATGACACATTTAACATAATCACAATTCGTGAGTGATCTTACCATTGTGTTAAATCGTAGTTGACTGTGTAGTTGAAATGCTCCTTTTCTCTCTTTCACGCCTCAAAACAACAAGCAGTCGGAGAGAAGCGGAAGTCCTCTCGACCGTGTACGTCGGATACAGGGGTCAAAGACCGCAATGTATCATGGGTATCATTTTTTGGTGGGTGGGGGGGACTGACTGATCTATAAATAATAATGTGTATTATTTTTTATTTTTTTATGATGTAAAGTGATTTTTTTTGTAGATTAGTCAGTCGTTTTTGTCGCTCTCGAACAACGGGCCTCCTATTTCATACGGCTCAGAGTGTAACCAAAGGGGACTACAATACCCATAAGGCCCTGTTCGAGAAGACTTGATAGTTCATCTTGCAGCTTTAAGCACAGATGGAACAATGAGACAGATTTCATCGGATGTATAAATGTGAAGCATCCGGTTGGCGTTTTTTCCCCACTCACTACCAAATATGGGATGAGGAAGCCCAGTGGCTGACAGTGGGAGAAGAGATGGATTTTGGCCTGACATTCTGCAAATTTATTAATCGATTAAACATTTTATCTCAATACAGTTTCCTTTTTTTCCCAAAACTAAAATCTGTGTGCCAAGGCAAATGTAGTTATTGCACACGCACACTTCAGAGTAGGCATTTGCCAAAGGAAATATGTAAATCAATTCTAGAAGGTGCCAATTGGATCTCGCTAGCTCCTGCCTGGTTCTGCCCACCATAAAAATATCTCATTTGTTCTCATTTGAAACGACAGGCTGTGGTCTATCTTGGTTTAGTTATAAAAAAATATTTGGCTTTAGAGTTCAGATCATGGAATTCTGAACACGTAATGCATCTCCAACTACATTTAAATGTGTCTACCACAGGAGGTTGGTGGCACCTTAATTGAGGAGGGACGGGCTCGTGGTAATGGCTGGAGCGGACTAGGGTGGAATGGTATCTAATACATCAGACACGTGGTGTTTCCAGGTGTTTGATGACATTCCATTCACTCTGTTCCAGCCATTAATATGAGCCTTCCTCCCCTCTGCAGCCTCCTCTGGTGTCTACCGTGTCCACAGTGTGTCCGGATTCCCTTTTCCCAGGCTATATTCAAATGACAGTATGCATTTTATAAACGGTGGAATAGGCTAAGTATGATAACAACACAACAACATCTGATGGCAGTAGCTAACTAGCCTGCTAACCTCTGTAGCTAACTAGCCAGCTATCCTCTGTAGCTAACTAGCCAGCCAACCTCGGTAGCTAACTAGCCAGCTAACCTCTGTAGCTAACGAGCCGGCTATCCTCTGTAGCTAACTAGCCAGCCAACCTTGGTAGCTAACTAGCCAGCTAACCTCTGTAGTTAACTAGCCAGCTAACCTATGTAGCTGACTAGCCAGCTAACCTCTGTAGCTAACTAGCCAGCTAACCTCTGTAGCGAACGAGCCAGCTAACCTCTGTAGTTAACTAGCCAGCTAGCCTCTGTAGCTAACTAGCCAGCTAACCTCTGTAGTTAGCTAGCAAGCTAACCTCTGTAGCTAACTAGCCAGCTAACCTCTGTAGTTAGCTAGCAAGCAACGCCTCGATCACACCAACAGCGTCATCGCACAAAATAGTACGCAGCATCATCAGGATATGTTTGCAACAAATGTTCCACATTCACCTTCTACTACCATTTCTGTCAAACCGTTTACACGCAAACAGTTTGCCACCTCTTTTTTTCTTTTCTTTTATTTCACCTTTATTTAACCAGGTAGGCTAGTTGAGAACACCTTTATTTAACCAGGTAGGCTAGTTGAGAACACCTTTATTTAACCAGGTAGGCTAGTTGAGAACACCTTTATTTAACCAGGTAGGCTAGTAGAGAACACCTTTATTTAACCAGGTAGGCTAGTTGAGAACACCTTTATTTAACCAGGTAGGCTAGTTGAGAACACCTTTATTTAACCAGGTAGGCTAGTTGAGAACACCTTTATTTAACCAGGTAGACTAGTAGAGAACACCTTTATTTAACCAGGTAGGCCAGTTGAGAACACCTTTATTTAACCAGGTAGGCCAGTTGAGAACACCTTTATTTAACCAGGTAGGCTAGTTGAGAACAAGTTCTCATTTGCAACTGCGACCTGGCCAAGATAAAGCATAGCAGTGTGAACAGACAACACAGAGTTACACATGGAGTAAACAATTAACAAGTCAATAACACAGTAGAAAAAAAAGAGAGTCTATATACATTGTGTGCAAAAGGCATGAGGAGGTAGGCGAATAATTACAATTTTGCAGATTAACACTGGAGTGATAAATGATCAGATGGTCATGTACAGGTAGAGATATTGGTGTGCAAAAGAGCAGAAAAGTAAATAAATAAAAACAGTATGGAGACGAGGTAGGTAAAATTGGGTGGGCTATTTACCGATAGACTATGTACAGCTGCAGCGATCGGTTAGCTGCTCCTCTACCATCAGTCCTATTAGCCAACGTGCATTCATAGGGCGAGTGAGTATACCACCTCTACCATCAGTCCTATTAGCCAACGTGCATTCGTAGGGCGAGTGAGTAAACCACCTCTACCATCAGTCCTATTAGCCAACGTGCATTCGTAGGGCGAGTGAGTAAACCACCTCTACCATCAGTCCTATTAGCCAACGTGCATTCGTAGGGCGAGTGAGTAAACCACCTCTACCATCAGTCCTATTAGCCACCGTGCATTCGTAGGGCGAGTGAGTATACCACCTCTACCATCAGTCCTATTAGCCAACGTGCATTCGTAGGGCGAGTGAGTATACCACCTCTACCATCAGTCCTATTAGCCAACGTGCATTCGTAGGGCGAGGGAGTAAACCACCTCTACCATCAGTCCTATTAGCCAACATGCATTCGTAGGGCGAGTGAGTAAACCACCTCTACCATCAGTCCTATTAGCCAACGTGCAACCATTGGACAACAAAATGGACGAGCTCCGTTCGAGACTATCCTATGGGACATGAAAAACCTTAATATCTTATGCATCTATATTATTCATAGCCGTCTATTTACCACCACAAACCGATGCTAGCACTAAGACCGCACTCAACCAGCTGTATAAAGGCCACTCAACCAGCTGTATAAGGCCACTCAACCAGCTGTATAAGGCCACTCAACCAGCTGTATAAGGCCACTCAACCAGCTGTATAAAGGCCACTCAACCAGCTGTATAAAGGCCACTCAACCAGCTGTATAAAGGCCACTCAACCAGCTGTATAAGGCCACTCAACCAGCTGTATAAGGCCACTCAACCAGCTGTATAAGGCCACTCAACCAGCTGTATAAAGCCACTCAACCAGCTGTATAAAGCCACTCAACCAGCTGTATAAAGCCACTCAACCAGCTGTATAAAGCCACTCAACCAGCTGTATAAGGCCACTCAACCAGCTGTATAAGGCCACTCAACCAGCTGTATAAAGGCCACTCAACCAGCTGTATAAAGGCCACTCAACCAGCTGTATAAAGCCACTCAACCAGCTGTATAAAGCCACTCAACCAGCTGTATAAAGCCACTCAACCAGCTGTATAAGGCCACTCAACCAGCTATATAAGGCCACTCAACCAGCTGTATAAAGGCCACCCAACCAGCTGTATAAAGACCACTCAACCAGCTGTATAAGGCCACTCAACCAGCTGTATAAGGCCACTCAACCAGCTGTATAAGGCCACTCAACCAGCTGTATAAGGCCACTCAACCAGCTGTATAAAGGCCACTCAACCAGCTGTATAAAGGCCACTCAACCAGCTGTATAAAGCCACTCAACCAGCTGTATAAAGCCACTCAACCAGCTGTATAAATCCACTCAACCAGCTGTATAAGGCCACTCAACCAGCTGTATAAGGCCACTCAACCAGCTGTATAAGGCCACTCAACCAGCTGTATAAAGCCACTCAACCAGCTGTATAAGGCCACTCAACCAGCTGTATAAAGCCACTCAACCAGCTGTATAAAGCCACTCAACCAGCTGTATAAGGCCACTCAACCAGCTGTATAAAGCCACTCAACCAGCTGTATAAAGCCACTCAACCAGCTGTATAAGGCCACTCAACCAGCTGTATAAAGCCACTCAACCAGCTGTATAAAGCCACTCAACCAGCTGTATAAAGCCACTCAACCAGCTGTATAAAGGCCACTCAACCAGCTGTATAAGGCCACTCAACCAGCTGTATAAAGGCCACTCAACCAGCTGTATAAGGCCACTCAACCAGCTGTATAAGGCCACTCAACCAGCTGTATAAGGCCACTCAACCAGCTGTATAAGGCCACTCAACCAGCTGTAAAAAGGCCACTCAACCAGCTGTATAAAGGCCACTCAACCAGCTGTATACGGCCATTAGCAAACAGGAAAATGCTCACCCAGAAGTGGCGCTCCTAGTGGCCGGGGACTTTAATGCAGGCAAACTGAAATCAGTTTTACCTCATTTCTACCAGCATGTCACATGTGCAACCAGAGGGAAAAAACTCAACACCACCTTTACTACACACACAGAGAGATGTGTACAAAGCTCTCCAACGCCCTCCATCTCAGTGTGTGTATTTGTGTGTGTGTGTGTGTGTGTGTGTATTTGGGTGTGTGCGTGTGTGTGTCAGTTTGTCTGTCTATGTGTGTATGTGTCTGTCTGTCCTGTGTGTGTCTGTGTCTGTGTCTGTGTGTGTGTGTGTCTGTGTGTGTGTGTGTGTGTGTGTGTGTGTGTGTGTGTGTGTGTGTGTGTGTGTGTGTGTGTGTGTGTGTGTGTGTGTGTGTGTGTGTGTGTGTGTGTGTGTGTGTCATCCTTCTCCGGCACTGATAATCTAATCCAGCTCTGTTCATCCATCAAATATGTTCCATAACAAACGACTGTAGATTATCCAGACGAGGACAAAGAGCTGAGAGGCCACAGATCAGATCCATGTTACTACTGCTGCTGTCAATACAGGAACTAGATGGAGAGATGAGATACCACAGATCAGATCCATGTTACTACTGCTGTCAATACAGGAACTAGATGGAGAGATGAGACGCCACAGATCAGATCCATGTTACTACTACTGCTGTCAATACAGGAACTAGATGGAGAGATGAGACGCCACAGATCAGATCCATGTTACTACTACTGCTGTCAATACAGGAACTAGATGGAGAGATGAGATACCACAGATCAGATCCATGTTACTACTGCTGTCAATACAGGAACTAGATGGAGAGATGAGACGCCACAGATCAGATCCATGTTACTACTACTGCTGTCAATACAGGAACTAGATGGAGAGATGAGACGCCACAGATCAGATCCATGTTACTACTACTGCTGTCAATACAGGAACTAGATGGAGAGATGAGATACCACAGATCAGATCCATGTTACTACTGCTGTCAATACAGGAACTAGATGGAGAGATGAGATACCACAGATCAGATCCATGTTACTACTACTGCTGCTGTCAATACAGGAACTAGATGGAGAGATGAGACACCACAGATCAGATCCATGTTACTACTACTGCTGCTGTCAATACAGGAACTAGATGGAGAGATGAGACACCACAGATCAGATCCATGTTACTACTACTGCTGCTGTCAATACAGGAACTAGATGGAGAGATGAGACACCACAGATCAGATCCATGTTACTACTGCTGTCAATACAGGAACTAGATGGAGAGATGAGATACCACAGATCAGATCCATGTTACTACTACTGCTGCTGTCAATACAGGAACTAGATGGAGAGCTGAGACGCCAAAGATCAGATCCATGTTACTACTACTGCTGCTGTCAATACAGGAACTAGATGGAGAGATGAGACACCACAGATCAGATCCATGTTACTACTACTGCTGCTGTCAATACAGGAACTAGATGGAGAGATGAGACGCCACAGATCAGATCCATGTTACTACTACTGCTGCTGTCAATACAGGAACTAGATGGAGAGATGAGATACCACAGATCAGATCCATGTTACTACTACTGCTGCTGTCAATACAGGAACTAGATGGAGAGATGAGATACCACAGATCAGATCCATGTTACTACTACTACTGCTGCTGTCAATACAGGAACTAGATGGAGAGATGAGATACCACAGATCAGATCCATGTTACTACTACTGCTGTCAATACAGGAACTAGATGGAGAGATGAGATACCACAGATCAGATCCATGTTACTACTACTACTGCTGCTGTCAATACAGGAACTAGATGGAGAGATGAGACACCACAGATCAGATCCATGTTACTACTACTGCTGCTGTCAATACAGGAACTAGATGGAGAGATGAGATACCACAGATCAGATCCATGTTACTACTACTCCTGCTGTCAATACAGGAACTAGATGGAGAGATGAGACGCCACAGATCAGATACATGTTACTACTACTGCTGTCAATACAGGAACTAGATGGAGAGATGAGACACCACAGATCAGATCCATGTTACTACTGCTGCTGTCAATACAGGAACTAGATGGAGAGATGAGACACCACAGATCAGATCCATGTTACTACTGCTGCTGTCAATACAGGAACTAGATGGAGAGATGAGATACCACAGATCAGATCCATGTTACTACTACTGCTGCTGTCAATACAGGAACTAGATGGAGAGATGAGATACCACAGATCAGATCCATGTTACTACTACTGCTGCTGTCAATACAGGAACTAGATGGAGAGATGAGATACCACAGATCAGATCCATGTTACTGCTGCTGTCAATACAGGAACTAGATGGAGAGATGAGATACCACAGAACAGATCCATGTTACTACTACTGCTGCTGTCAATACAGGAACTAGATGGAGAGATGAGACACCACAGATCAGATCCATGTTACTACTACTACTGCTGTCAATACAGGAACTAGATGGAGAGATGAGATACCACAGATCAGATCCATGTTACTGCTGCTGTCAATACAGGAACTAGATGGAGAGATGAGATACCACAGAACAGATCCATGTTACTACTACTGCTGCTGTCAATACAGGAACTAGATGGAGAGATGAGACACCACAGATCAGATCCATGTTACTACTACTGCTGCTGTCAATACAGGAACTAGATGGAGAGATGAGACACCACAGATCAGATCCATGTTACTACTACTGCTGCTGTCAATACAGGAACTAGATGGAGAGATGAGATACCACAGATCAGATCCATGTTACTACTGCTGTCAATACAGGAACTAGATGGAGAGATGAGACACCACAGATCAGATCCATGTTACTACTACTGCTGCTGTCAATACAGGAACTAGATGGAGAGATGAGACACCACAGATCAGATCCATGTTACTACTACTACTGCTGTCAATACAGGAACTAGATGGAGAGATGAGATACCACAGATCAGATCCATGTTACTGCTGTCAATACAGGAACTAGATGGAGAGATGAGATACCACAGATCAGATCCATGTTACTACTGCTGCTGTCAATACAGGAACTAGATGGAGAGATGAGATACCACAGATCAGATCCATGTTACTGCTGCTGTCAATACAGGAACTAGATGGAGAGATGAGATACCACAGAACAGATCCATGTTACTACTACTGCTGCTGTCAATACAGGAACTAGATGGAGAGATGAGACACCACAGATCAGATCCATGTTACTACTACTGCTGCTGTCAATACAGGAACTAGATGGAGAGATGAGACGCCACAGATCAGATCCATGTTACTACTACTGCTGCTGTCAATACAGGAACTAGATGGAGAGATGAGATACCACAGATCAGATCCATGTTACTACTGCTGTCAATACAGGAACTAGATGGAGAGATGAGACACCACAGATCAGATCCATGTTACTACTACTGCTGCTGTCAATACAGGAACTAGATGGAGAGATGAGACACCACAGATCAGATCCATGTTACTACTACTACTGCTGTCAATACAGGAACTAGATGGAGAGATGAGATACCACAGATCAGATCCATGTTACTACTACTACTGCTGTCAATACAGGAACTAGATGGAGAGATGAGACACCACAGATCAGATCCATGTTACTACTACTACTGCTGTCAATACAGGAACTAGATGGAGAGATGAGATACCACAGATCAGATCCATGTTACTACTGCTGTCAATACAGGAACTAGATGGAGAGATGAGACACCACAGATCAGATCCATGTTACTACTGCTGCTGTCAATACAGGAACTAGATGGAGAGATGAGATACCACAGATCAGATCCATGTTACTACTGCTGTCAATACAGGAACTAGATGGAGAGATGAGATACCACAGATCAGATCCATGTTACTACTGCTGTCAATACAGGAACTAGATGGAGAGATGAGACACCACAGATCAGATCCATGTTACTACTGCTGCTGTCAAGACAGGAACTAGATGGAGAGATGAGATACCACAGATCAGATCCATGTTACTACTACTGCTGTCAATACAGGAACTAGATGGAGAGATGAGACACCACAGATCAGATCCATGTTACTACTACTGCTGCTGCTGATCCATGTTACTACTACTGCTGTCAATACAGGAACTAGATGGAGAGATGAGATACCACAGATCAGATCCATGTTACTACTACTCCTGCTGTCAATACAGGAACTAGATGGAGAGATGAGATACCACAGATCAGATCCATGTTACTACTGCTGTCAATACAGGAACTAGATGGAGAGATGACATTATGGGAGGTTATCAGATCCATGTTACTACTACTACTACAGGAACTAGATGGAGAGATGACATTATGGGAGGTTATCAGATCCATGTTACTACTACTACTACAGGAACTAGATGGAGAGATGACATTATGGGAGGTCAGATCCATGTTACTACTACTACTACAGGAACTAGATGGAGAGATGACATTATGGGAGGTTATCAGATCCATGTTACTACTACTACTACAGGAACTAGATGGAGAGATGACATTATGGGAGGTTATCAGATCCATGTTACTACTACTACTACAGGAACTAGATGGAGAGATGACATTATGGGAGGTCAGATCCATGTTACTACTACTACTACAGGAACTAGATGGAGAGATGACATTATGGGAGGTTATCAGATCCATGTTACTACTACTACTACAGGAACTAGATGGAGAGATGACATTATGGGAGGTTATCAGATCCATGTTACTACTACTACTACAGGAACTAGATGGAGAGATGACATTATGGGAGGTTATCAGATCCATGTTACTACTACTACTACAGGAACTAGATGGAGAAATGACATTATGGGAGGTCAGATCCATGTTACTGCTGTCAATACAGGAACTAGATGGAGAGATGACATTATGGGAGGTCAGATCCATGTTACTACTACTACTACTACTACAGGAACTAGATGGAGAGATGACATTATGGGAGGTCAGATCCATGTTACTACTACTACTACTACTACAGGAACTAGATGGAGAGATGCATTATGGGAGGTCAGATCCATGTTACTACTACTGCTGCTGCATTATGGGAGGTCAGATCCATGTTACTACTACTGCTGTCAATACAGGAACTAGATGGAGAGATGCATTATGGGAGGTCAGATCCATGTTACTACTACTACTACAGGAACTAGATGGAGAGATGACATTATGGGAGGTCAGATCCATGTTACTACTTCTACTACAGGAACTAGATGGAGAGATGACATTATGGGAGTTCAGATCCATGTTACTACTACTACTACTACTACAGGAACTAGATGGAGAGATGCATTATGGGAGGTCAGATCCATGTTACTACTACTGCTGCTGCATTATGGGAGGTCAGATCCATGTTACTACTACTGCTGTCAATACAGGAACTAGATGGAGAGATGCATTATGGGAGGTCAGATCCATGTTACTACTACTACTACAGGAACTAGATGGAGAGATGACATTATGGGAGGTCAGATCCATGTTACTACTACTACTGTTGCATTATGGGAGGTCAGATCCATGTTACTACTACTGCTGTCAATACAGGAACTAGATGGAGAGATGCATTATGGGAGGTCAGATCCATGTTACTACTACTACTACAGGAACTAGATGGAGAGATGCATTATGGGAGGTCAGATCCATGTTACTACTACTACTGTTGCATTATGGGAGGTCAGATCCATGCTACTACTACTGTTGCATTATGGGAGGTTAATCAAAATTGGATTTGTTTTCGAGTTCTTTGCTGTTCTATTGACATGTATATAATTTTAAAACAATGTTTTCTTCTTCACATGTTCAAACAGTACATTTATATTTTCCAACGGGGCATCTGGGTTTCTTCTCCTCACCTGAGTAGCCTCGTTTCACTGCCCAAAATACAATTAAACCATCTAGTGTTCAGTGAAATAACAACACAATGTCAAATACAGGACGTATAGTCAAATAATTAACATCCAATCACATTAACCAGGAAGTCTAGTCAAATAATTAACATCCAATCACATTAACCAGGAAGTCTAGTCAAATAATTAACATCCAATCACATTAACCAGGAAGTCTAGTCAAATAATTAACATCCAATCACATTAACCAGGAAGTCTAGTCAAATAATTAACATCCAATCACATTAACCAGGTAGTCTAGTCAAATAATTAACATCCAATCACATTAACCAGGAAGTCTAGTCAAATAATTAACATCCAATCACATTAACCAGGTAGTCTAGTCAAATAATTAACATCCAATCACATTAACCAGGTAGTCTAGTCAAATAATTAACATCCAATCACATTAACCAGGAAGTCTAGTCAAATAATTAACATCCAATCACATTAACCAGGTAGTCTAGTCAAATAATTAACATCCAATCACATTAACCAGGTAGTCTAGTCAAATAATTAACATCCAATCACATTAACCAGGTAGTCTAGTCAAATAATTAACATCCAATCACATTAACCAGGAAGTCTAGTCAAATAATTAACGTCCATTCACATTAACCAGGTAGTCTAGTCAAATAATTAACATCCAATCACATTAACCAGGTAGTCTAGTCAAATAATTAACATCCATTCACCTTAACCAGGAAGTCTAGTCAAATAATTAACATCCAATCACATTAACCAGGTATCCTAGTCAAATAATTAACATCCAATCACATTAACCAGGTATCCTAGTCAAATAATTAACATCCAATCGCATTAACCAGGTAGTCTAGTCAAATAATTAACATCCAATCACATTAACCAGGTAGTCTAGTCAAATCATTTACATCCAATCACATTAACCAGGTAGTCTAGTCAAATAATTAACATCCAATCACATTAACCAGGTAGTCTAGTCAAATAATTAACATCCAATCACATTAACCGGGTAGTCTAGTCAAATAATTAACATCCAATCACATTAACCAGGTATCCTAGTCAAATAATTAACATCCAATCACATTAACCAGGTATCCTAGTCAAATAATTAACATCCAATCACATTAACCAGGTATCCTAGTCAAATAATTAACATCCAATCGCATTAACCAGGTATCCTAGTCAAATAATTAACATCCAATCACATTAACCAGGTATTCTAGTCAAATAATTAACATCCAATCACATTAACCAGGAAGTCTAGTCAAATAATTAACATCCAATCACATTAACCAGGAAGTCTAGTCAAATAATTAACATCCAATCACATTAACCAGGTAGCCTAGTCAAATAATTAACATCCAATCACATTAACCAGGTAGTCTAGTCAAATAATTTACATCCAATCACATTAACCAGGAAGTCTAGTCAAATAATTAACATCCAATCACATTAACCAGGTATCCTAGTCAAATAATTAACATCCAATCGCATTAACCAGGTATCCTAGTCAAATAATTAACATCCAATCACATTAACCAGGTATCCTAGTCAAATAATTAACATCCAATCGCATTAACCAGGTATCCTAGTCAAATAATTAACATCCATTCACCTTAACCAGGTATCCTAGTCAAATAATTAACATCCAATCACATTAACCAGGTATCCTAGTCAAATAATTTACATCCAATCACATTAACCAGGTATCCTAGTCAAATAATTAACATCCAATCACATTAACCAGGTATCCTAGTCAAATAATTAACATCCAATCACATTAACCAGGTAGTCTAGTCAAATAATTAACATCCAATCACATTAACCAGGTAGTCTAGTCAAATAATTAACATCCAATCACATTAACCAGGAAGTCTAGTCAAATAATTAACATCCAATCACATTAACCAGGTAGTCTAGTCAAATAATTAACATCCAATCACATTAACCAGGAAGTCTAGTCAAATAATTAACATCCAATCACATTAACCAGGTATCCTAGTCAAATAATTAACATCCATTCACCTTAACCAGGTATCCTAGTCAAATAATTAACATCCAATCACATTAACCGTTACTCTCTCGCGGGAATTCCACTAACGGTCCGAATGTAGTATAACGTAGCTGCTGCTCATGTTGGTATCTGTACTGATGGAGCAAAAGCCATGACAGGGAGAGATAGTGGAGTGGTAACGCGCGTGCAAGCAGTTGCTCCCGACGCCACTTGGGTACACTGCAGCATCCACCTAGAGGCTCTTGGGTACACTGCAGCATCCCCCTAGAGTCTCTTGGGTACACTGCAGCATCCACCTAGAGGCTCTTGGGTACACTGCAGCATCCACCTAGAGGCTCTTGGGTACACTGCAGCATCCCCCTAGAGGCTCTTGGGTGCACTGCAGCATCCACCTAGAGGCTCTTGGGTAGACTGTAGCATCCACCGAGAGGCTCTTGGGTACACTGCAGCATCCACCTAGAGGCTCTTGGGTGAACTGTAGCATCCACCTAGAGGCTCTTGGGTACACTGCAGCATCCACCTAGAGGCTCTTGGGTAGACTGTAGCATCCACCTAGAGGCTCTTGGGTACACTGCAGCATCCACCTAGAGGCTCTTGGGTACACTGCAGCATCCACCGAGAGGCTCTTGGGTACACTGCAGCATCCACCAAGAGGCTCTTGGGTGAACTGTAGCATCCACCTAGAGGCTCTTGGGTACACTGCAGCATCCACCTAGAGGCTCTTGGGTGAACTGTAGCATCCACCTAGAGGCTCTTGGGTACACTGCAGCATCCACCTAGAGGCTCTTGGGTGAACTGTAGCATCCACCTAGAGGCTCTTGGGTGAACTGTAGCATCCACCTAGAGGCTCTTGGGTGAACTGTAGCATCCACCTAGAGGCTCTTGGGTAGACTGTAGCATCCACCTAGAGGCTCTTGGGTACACTGCAGCATCCACCAAGAGGCTCTTGGGTACACTGCAGCATCCACCAAGAGGCTCTTGGGTGAACTGTAGCATCCACCTAGAGGCTCTTGGGTAGACTGCAGCATCCACCAAGAGGCTCTTGGGTACACTGCAGCATCCACCGAGAGGCTCTTGGGTACACTGCAGCATCCACCAAGAGGCTCTTGGGTGAACTGTAGCATCCACCAAGAGGCTCTTGGGTGAACTGTAGCATCCACCAAGAGGCTCTTGGGTACACTGCAGCATCCACCAAGAGGCTCTTGGGTACACTGCAGCATCCACCTAGAGGCTCTTGGGTACACTGCAGCATCCACCTAGAGGCTCTTGGGTACACTGCAGCATCCACCTAGAGGCTCTTGGGTAGACTGCAGCATCCACCTAGAGGCTCTTGGGTACACTGCAGCATCCACCTAGAGGCTCTTGGGTGCACTGCAGCATCCACCTAGAGGCTCTTGGGTACACTGCAGCATCCACCTAGAGGCTCTTGGGTACACTGCAGCATCCACCGAGAGGCTCTTGGGTGAACTGTAGCATCCACCTAGAGGCTCTTGGGTAGACTGTAGCATCCACCTAGAGGCTCTTGGGTGAACTGTAGCATCCACCTAGAGGCTCTTGGGTACACTGTAGCATCCACCTAGAGGCTCTTGGGTGAACTGTAGCATCCACCTAGAGGCTCTTGGGTGAACTGTAGCATCCACCTAGAGGCTCTTGGGTACACTGCAGCATCCACCTAGAGGCTCTTGGGTAGACTGTAGCATCCACCGAGAGGCTCTTGGGTACACTGCAGCATCCACCGAGAGGCTCTTGGGTACACTGCAGCATCCACCGAGAGGCTCTTGGGTAGACTGTAGCATTTTTATTTATTTTTTATTTCACCTTTATTTAACCAGGTAGGCTAGTTGAGAACACCTTTATTTAACCAGGTAGGCTAGTTGAGAACACCTTTATTTAACCAGGTAGGCAAGTTGAGAACACCTTTATTTAACCAGGTAGGCTAGTTGAGAACACCTTTATTTAACCAGGTAGGCTAGTTGAGAACACCTTTATTTAACCAGGTAGGCTAGTTGAGAACACCTTTATTTAACCAGGTAGGCTAGTTGAGAACACCTTTATTTAACCAGGTAGGCTAGTTGAGAACACCTTTATTTAACCAGGTAGGCTAGTTGAGAACACCTTTATTTAACCAGGTAGGCTAGTTGAGAACACCTTTATTTAACCAGGTAGGCTAGTTGAGAACACCTTTATTTAACCAGGTAGGCTAGTTGAGAACACCTTTATTTAACCAGGTAGGCTAGTTGAGAACACCTTTATTTAACCAGGTAGGCTAGTTGAGAACACCTTTATTTAACCAGGTAGGCTAGTTGAGAACACCTTTATTTAACCAGGTAGGCTAGTTGAGAACACCTTTATTTATCCAGGTAGGCTAGTTGAGAACACCTTTATTTAACCAGGTAGGCTAGTTGAGAACACCTTTATTTAACCAGGTAGGCTAGTTGAGAACACCTTTATTTAACCAGGTAGGCTAGTTGAGAACACCTTTATTTAACCAGGTAGGCTAGTTGAGAACACCTTTATTTAACCAGGTAGGCTAGTTGAGAACACCTTTATTTAACCAGGTAGGCTAGTTGAGAACACCTTTATTTAACCAGGTAGGCTAGTTGAGAACACCTTTATTTAACCAGGTAGGCTAGTTGAGAACACCTTTATTTAACCAGGTAGGCTAGTTGAGAACACCTTTATTTATCCAGGTAGGCTAGTTGAGAACACCTTTATTTAACCAGGTAGGCTAGTTGAGAACACCTTTATTTAACCAGGTAGGCTAGTTGAGAACACCTTTATTTAACCAGGTAGGTTAGTTGAGAACACCTTTATTTAACCAGGTAGGCTAGTTGAGAACACCTTTATTTAACCAGGTAGGCTAGTTGAGAACACCTTTATTTAACCAGGTAGGCTAGTTGAGAACACCTTTATTTAACCAGGTAGGCTAGTTGAGAACAAGTTCTCATTTGCAACTGCGACCTGGCCAAGATAAAGCATAGCAGTGTGAGCAGACAACAAAGAGTTACACATGGAGTAAACAATTAACAAGTCAATAACACAGTAGAAAACAAAGGGGGAGTCTATATACAATGTGTGCAAAAGGCATGAGGAGGTAGGCAAATAATTACAATTTTGCAGATTAACACTGGAGTGATGAATGATCAGATGGTCATGTACAGGTAGAGATATTGGTGTGCAAAAGAGCAGAAAAGTAAATAAATAAAAACAGTATGGGGATGAGGTAGGTGAAAAAGGGTGGGCTATTTACCAATAGACTATGTACAGCTGCACCGATCGGTTAGCTGCTCAGATAGCTGATGTTTGAAGTTGGTGAGGGAGATAAAAGTCGCCAACTTCAGAGATTTTTGCAATTCGTTCCAGTCACAGGCAGCAGAGTACTGGAACGAAAGGCGGCCAAATGAGGTGTTGGCTTTAGGGATGATCAGTGAGATACACCTGCTGGAGCGCGTGCTACGGATGGGTGTTGCCATCGTGACCAGTGAGCTGGCACTGTGATAGACTGCATCCAGTTTGCTGAGTAGAGTGTTGGAAGCCATTTTGTAGATGACATCGCCGAAGTCGAGGATCGGTAGGATGGTCAGTTTTACTAGGGTAAGCTTGGCGGCGTGAGTGAAGGAGGCTTTGTTGCGGAATAGAAAGCCGACTCTTGATTTGATTTTCGATTGGAGATGTTTGATATGAGTCTGGAAGGAGAGTTTGCAGTCTAGCCAGACACCTAGGTACTTATAGACGTCCACATATTCTAGGTCGGAACCATCCAGGGTGGTGATGCTAGTCGGGCATGCGGGTGCAGGCAGCAACCGGTTGAAAAGCATGCATTTGGTTTTACTAGCGTTTAAGAGCAGTTGGAGGCCACGGAAGGAGTGTTGTATGGCATTGAAGCTTGTTTGGAGGTTAGATAGCACAGTGTCCAAAGACGGGCCGAAAGTATATAGAATGGTGTCGTCTGCGTAGAGGTGGATCAGGGAGTCGCCCGCAGCAAGAGCAACATCATTGATATACACAGAGAAAAGAGTCGGCCCGAGAATTGAACCCTGTGGCACCCCCATAGAGACTGCCAGAGTCATCCGAAAAACCGAGGCTACTGAGTCTGCCGATAAGAATATGGTGATTGACAGAGTCGAAAGCCTTGGCAAGGTCGATGAAGACGGCTGCACAGTACTGTCTTTTATCGATGGCGGTTATGATATCGTTTAGTACCTTGAGTGTGGCTGAGGTGCACCCATGACCGGCTCGGAAACCAGATTGCACAGCGGAGAAGGTACGGTGGGATTCGAGATGGTCAGTGACCTGTTTGTTGACTTGGCTTTCGAAGACCTTAGATAGGCAGGGCAGGATGGATATAGGTCTGTAACAGTTTGGGTCCAGGGTGTCTCCCCCTTTGAAGAGGGGGATGACTGCGGGGGATCTCAGACGATATGAAAGAGAGGTTGAACAGGCTGGTAATAGGGGTTGCGACAATGGTGGCAGATAGTTTCAGAAATAGAGGGTCCAGATTGTCAAGCCCAGCTGATTTGTACGGGTCCAGGTTTTGCAGCTCTTTCAGAACATCTGCTATCTGGATTTGGGTAAAGGAGAATCTGGAGAGGCTTGGGCGAGGAGCTGCGGGGGGGGCGGAGCTGTTGGCCGAGGTTGAAGTAGCCAGGCGGAAGGCATGGCCAGCCGTTGAGAAATGCTTATTGAAGTTTTCGATAATCATGGATTTATCAGTGGTGACCGTGTTACCTAGCCTCAGTGCAGTGGGCAGCTGGGAGGAGGTGCTCTTGTTCTCCATGGACTTCACAGTGTCCCAGAACTTTTTGGAGTTGGAGCTACAGGATGCAAACTTCTGCCTGAAGAAGCTGGCCTTAGCTTTCCTGACTGACTGCGTGTATTGGTTCCGGACTTCCCTGAATGATCTGAATCTGGGATTACAGGGACTCTCCACAACTATATTCAATTTTCGGGACAAAACTGAGGCCATGATTAAGAAGTTGGAGTTCTTCTCTGTCTGCATTAACAAGGACAACACACAGGTTTTCATCATTGCATGTTTTTTGTGTGCAAATGGACTCAAGCTTACGGACAATGTCAAATGTGATACAGTGAAGCACCAGAGGGAGTTGGGTGTGCAATTATGCAGGTACTTTCCCAAACGGATGACACAAACAACTGGATTCGTTATCCCTTTCATGCCCTGCCTCCAGTCCACTTACCGATATCTGAACGAGAGAGCCTCATCGAAATTACAACAAGCGGTTCTGTGAAAATTTAATTTAATCAGAAGCCACTGCCAGATTTCTGTATAGGGCTGCGCTCAGAGTATCCTGCCTTGGCAAATCGTGCTGTTAAGACACTGATGCCTTTTGCAACCACGTACCTATGTGAGAGTGGATTCTCAGCCATCACTACCATGAAAACTGAATACAGGCACAGACTGTGTGTGGAAAATGATTTAAGACTGAGACTCTCTCCAACACAATCCAACATTGCAGAGTTATGTGCATCCTTTCAAGCACACTCTTCTCATTAACCTGTGGTGAGTTATTCACACCCTTCTCAATAACCTGTGGTGAGTTATTCACACCCTTCTCATTAACCTGTGGTGAGTTATTCACACCCTTCTCATTAACCTGTGATGAGTTATTCACACCCTTCTCAATAACCTGTGGTGAGTTATTCACACCCTTCTCAATAACCTGTGGTGAGTTATTCACACCCTTCTCATTAACCTGTGGTGAGTTATTCACACCCTTCTCAATAACCTGTGGTGAGTTATTCACACCCTTCTCAATAACCTGTGGTGAGTTATTCACACCCTTCTCATTAACCTGTGGTGAGTTATTCACACCCTTCTCATTAACCTGTGGTGAGTTATTCACACCCTTCTCATTAACCTGTGGTGAGTTATTCACACCCTTCTCATTAACCTGTGGTGAGTTATTCACACCCTTCTCATTAACCTGTGATGAGTTATTCACACCCTTCTCATTAACCTGTGGTGAGTTATTCACACCCTTCTCATTAACCTGTGGTGAGTTATTCACACCCTTCTCATTAACCTGTGGTGAGTTATTCACACCCTTCTCATTAACCTGTGATGAGTTATTCACACCCTTCTCATTAACCTGTGGTGAGTTATTCACACCCTTCTCATTAACCTGTGATGAGTTATTCACACCCTTCTCATTAACCTGTTGTGAGTTATTCACACCCTTCTCAATAACCTGTGGTGAGTTATTCACACCCTTCTCAATAACCTGTGGTGAGTTATTCACACCCTTCTCATTAACCTGTGGTGAGTTATTCACACCCTTCTCAATAACCTGTGGTGAGTTATTCACACCCTTCTCAATAACCTGTGGTGAGTTATTCACACCCTTCTCAATAACCTGTGGTGAGTTATTCACACCCTTCTCAATAACCTGTGGTGAGTTATTCACACCCTTCTCAATAACCTGTGGTGAGTTATTCACACCCTTCTCATTAACCTGTGGTGAGTTATTCACACCCTTCTCAATAACCTGTGGTGAGTTATTCACACCCTTCTCAATAACCTGTGGTGAGTTATTCACACCCTTCTCAATAACCTGTGGTGAGTTATTCACACCCTTCTCATTAACCTGTGGTGAGTTATTCACACCCTTCTCAATAACCTGTGGTGAGTTATTCACACCCTTCTCAATAACCTGTGGTGAGTTATTCACACCCTTCTCAATAACCTGTGGTGAGTTATTCACACCCTTCTCAATAACCTGTGGTGAGTTATTCACACCCTTCTCAATAACCTGTGGTGAGTTATTCACCATTTTAGATGAACACATAAGGTTTTATATGTAAAATGGTTAAATAAAGAGCAAAATTATTGATTATTATTATATTATTATTTGTGCCCTGGTCCTATAAGAGCTCTTGGTCACTTCCCACGAGCCGGGTTGTGACAAACTCACACTCATTCTTCTGTTTAATAAATGTATAGTATAGTGTGTGAGGCAGGCTTACAATGATGGCAAAAAACAACATTTGAGAGTGTGCTGATCCTGGTGCTAGAGGGGGTACGGCTGACCCTGGTGCTAGAGGGGGTACAGCTGACCCTGGTGCTAGAGGGGGTACAGCTGACCCTGGTGCTAGAGGGGGTACAGCTGACCCTGGTGCTAGAGGGGGTACGGCTGACCCTGGTGCTAGAGGGGGTACAGCTGACCCTGGTGCTAGAGGGGGTACAGCTGACCCTGGTGCTAGAGGGGGTACAGCTGGAGGTTGAATGTTTGAAGGGATACGGGACTATAACAACCACTGGTCTGTTTAATCTGAGGGAAATATGTCTCTCTAATATGGTCATACATTTGGCAGGAGGTTAGGAAGTGCAGCTCAGTTTCCACCTCCTTTTGTGGGCAGTGTACATAGTCAAAGCTTTCCTTAATTTTGGGTGAGTCACAGTGGTCAGGTATTCTGCCACTGTGTACTCTCTGTTTAGGGCCAAATAGCATTCTAGTTTGTTCTGTTTTTTTTGTCAATTCTTTCCAATGTGTCAAGTAATCATCTTTTTGTTTTCTCATGATTTGGTTGGGTCTAATTGTGCTGCTGTCCTGGGGCTCTGTAGGGTGTGTTTGTGTTTGTGAACAGAGCTCCAGGGCCAGCTTGCTAAGGGGACTCTTCTCCAGGTTCATCTCCCTGTAGGTGATGGCTTTGTTATGGAAGGTTTGGGAATCGCTTCCTTCTCTCTCTATCCAGCTATCTCTCTCTCTCTCTCTCTCTCTCTCTCTCTCTCTCTCTCCTTCTCTTTCTCTCTACACGACAGGTGACAGGTAGGACATGTTCTCATCTCAGCTGTAAATGACTCAAGGGGACACTGAAAAGTGATGGACCGCAACCTGAAACCTCAACTGGCAAATGCTGTTACGCACAAACGTCCCACACACACACACACAACAGACTCACACGGACATGCACCGCCGGTCACCCTTCTTATTTGTGGCCAGGAGGTGTCAGGGGTATAGGGAGAGGAGGGAGAGGAGGGGGAGGAGGGGGAGGAGAGAGGAGGGGGAGGAGGGGGAGACAGCGGGAGGAAGGAGAGAGGGGGACAACTGACAGGAGGGGGATGATAGGGGGAGATAGGGGGAGATAGGGAGAGGAGGGAGAGATAGGGGGAGATAGGAAGAGGAGGGGGAGATAGGGGGAGATAGGGAGAGATAGGGAGAGGAGGGGGAGACAGCAGGAGGAGGGAGAGATAGGGGGAGATAGGAAAAGGGGGGAGATAGGGGGAGATAGGGCGAGATAGGGAGAGGGGGGAGAGGAGGGGGAGATAGGGAGAGGAGGGGAAGATAGGGAGAGGAGGAGGAGATAGCAGGAGGAAGGAGAGAGTGGGACAACTGACAGGAGGGGGATGATAGGGGGAGAAGGGGAAGATAGCAGGAGGAAGGAGAGACAGGGGGAGATAGGAAGAGGAGGGGAAGATAGGGGGAGATAGGAAGAGGAGGGGAAGATAGGGGGAGATAGGAAGAAGAGGGGAAGATAGGGGTAGATAGGAAGAAGAGGGGGAAATAGGAAGAGGAGGGGGAGATAGGGGGAGAAGGGGGAGATAGCAGGAGGGGGGAGAGATAGGGGAGACAGAAAGAGTAAGGGGAGATAGGAAGAGGAATAATGATGAGGATAGATTCATTATATAATTATATCTGGTAGACTGGTGTTATGATGAGGATAGATTCATTATATCTAGTAGACTGGTGTTATGATGAGGATAGATTCATTATATCATTATATCTGGTAGACTGATGTTATGATGAGGATAGATGCATTATATCATTATATCTGGGAGACTGGTGTTATGATGAGGATAGATTCATTATATCTAGTAGACTGGTGTAATAATGAGGATAGATTCATTATATCTAGTAGACTGGTGTTATGATGAGGATAGATGCATTATATCATTATATCTGGGAGACTGGTGTAATAATGAGGATAGATTCATTATATCTAGTAGACTGGTGTTATGATGAGGATAGATGCATTATATCATTATATCTGGGAGACTGGTGTTATGATGAGGATAGATTCATTATATCTAGTAGACTGGTGTAATAATGAGGATAGATTCATTATATCTAGTAGACTGGTGTTATGATGAGGATAGATTCATTATATCTAGTAGACTGGTGTTATGATGAGGATAGATTCATTATATCATTATATCTAGTAGACTGGTGTTATGATGAGGATAGATTCATTATATCTAGCAGACTGGTGTTATGATGAGGATAGATTCATTATGTCATTATATCTAGTAGACTGGTGTTATGATGAGGATAGATTCATTATATCATTATATCTAGTAGACTGGTGTTATGATGAGGATAGATTCATTATATCATTCTATCTAGTAGACTGGTGTTATGATGAGGATAGATTCATTATATCTATTAGACTGATGTTATGATGAGGATATATTCACTATATCCAGCAGACTGGTGTATTGATGAGGATAGATTCATTATATCTAGTAGACTGGTGTTATGATGAGGATTGATTCATTATATCCAGCAGACTGGTGTTATGATGAGGATAGATTAATTATGTCATTATATCTAGTAGACTGGTGTTATGATGAGGATAGATTCATTATATCCAGTTGACTGGTGTTATGATGAGGATAGATGTATTATGTCATTATATCTAATAGACTGGTGTTATGATGAGGATAGATTCCTTATATCTAGTAGACTGGTGTAATAATTAGGATAGAATCATTATATTTAGTAGACTGGTGTTATGATGAGGATAGATTCACTATATCTAATAGACTGGTGTTATGATGAGGATAGATTCATTATATCTAGTAGACTGGTGTTATGATGAGGATAGATTCATTATATCCAGTTGACTGGTGTTATGATGAGGATAGATTCATTATATCGTTATATCTAGTAGACTGGTGTTATGATGAGGATAGATTCATTATGTCATTATATCCAGTAGACTGGTGTTTAATGAGGATAGATTCATTATATCTATTAGACTGGTGTTATGATGAGGATAGATTCATTATATCTAGTAGACTGGTGTTATGATGAGGATAGATTCATTATGTCATTATATCCAGTAGACTGGTGTTATGATGAGGATAGATTCATTATATCATTATATCTAATAGACTGGTGTTATGATGAGGATAGATTCATTATGTCATTATATCCAGTAGACTGGTGTTATGATGAGGATAGATTCATTATATCATTATATCTAATAGACTGGTGTTATGATGAGGATAGATTCATTATGTCATTATATCTAATAGACTGGTGTTATGATGAGGATAGATTCATTATGTCATTATATCTAGTAGACTGGTGTTATGATGAGGATAGATTCATTATATCATTATATCTAATAGACTGGTGTTATGATGAGGATAGATTCATTATATCTAATAGACTGGTGTTATGATGAGGATAGATTCATTATATCATTATATCTAATAGACTGGTGTTATGATGAGGATAGATTCATTATATCTAATAGACTGGTGTTATGATGAGGATAGATTCATTATATCTAATAGACTGGTGTTATGATGAGGATAGATTCATTATATCATTATATCTAATAGACTGGTGTTATGATGAGGATAGATTCATTATATCATTATATCTAATAGACTGGTGTTATGATGAGGATAGATTCATTATATCTGGTAGACTGGTGTTATGATGAGGATAGATTCATTATATCTAATAGACTGGTGTTATGATGAGGATAGATTCATTATATCTAATAGACTGGTGTTATGATGAGGATAGATTCATTATATCTAATAGACTGGTGTTATGATGAGGATATATTCATTATATCTAGTAGACTGGTGTTATGATGAGGATAGATTCATTATATCTAATAGACTGGTGTTATGATGAGGATAGATTCATTATATCTAATAGACTGGTGTTATGATGAGGATAGATTCATTATATCTAGTAGACTGGTGTTATGATGAGGATAGATTCATTATATCTAGTAGACTGGTGTTATGTTGAGGATAGATTCATTATATCTAGTAGACTGGTGTTATGATGAGGATAGATTCATTATATCTAGTAGACTGGTGTTATGATGAGGATAGATTCATTATATCTAATAGACTGGTGTTATGATGAGGATAGATTCACTATATCTAATAGACTGGTGTTATGATGAGGATATATTCATTATATCTAGTAGACTGGTGTTATGATGAGGATAGATTCATTATATCTAGTAGACTGGTGTTATGATGAGGATAGATTCATTATATCTAATAGACTGGTGTTATGATGAGGATAGATTCATTATATCTAATAGACTGGTGTTATGATGAGGATAGATTCATTATATCTAATAGACTGGTGTTATGATGAGGATAGATTCATTATGTCTAATAGACTGGTGTTATGATGAGGATAGATTCATTATATCTAATAGACTGGTGTTATGATGAGGATATATTCATTATATCTAGTAGACTGGTGTTATGATGAGGATAGATTCATTATATCTAATAGACTGGTGTTATGATGAGGATAGATTCATTATATCTAATAGACTGGTGTTATGATGAGGATAGATTCATTATATCTAGTAGACTGGTGTTATGATGAGGATAGATTCATTATATCTAGTAGACTGGTGTTATGTTGAGGATAGATTCATTATATCTAGTAGACTGGTGTTATGATGAGGATAGATTCATTATATCTAGTAGACTGGTGTTATGATGAGGATAGATTCATTATATCTAATAGACTGGTGTTATGATGAGGATAGATTCACTATATCTAATAGACTGGTGTTATGATGAGGATAGATTCATTATATCTAGTAGACTGGTGTTATGATGAGGATAGATTCATTATATCTAGTAGACTGGTGTTATGATGAGGATAGATTCATTATATCTAGTAGACTGGTGTTATGATGAGGATAGATTCATTATATCTAGTAGACTGGTGTTATGATGAGGATAGATTCATTATATCTAATAGACTGGTGTTATGATGAGGATAGATTCATTATATCATTATATCTAGTAGACTGGTGTTATGATGAGGATAGATTCATTATATCTAGTAGACTGGTGTTATGATGAGGATAGATTCATTATATCTAATAGACTGGTGTTATGATGAGGATAGATTCATTATATCTAATAGACTGGTGTTATGATGAGGATAGATTCATTATATCTAATAGACTGGTGTTATGATGAGGATAGATTCATTAATAAACCCAGCAGCATCGGATGGTAGAGAAGGAACATAAATCTGGTCTCTTTTCCTTGGACCTAAAACGATGTGCCCGGTTGGAGAGGAGCACAGCGAGCAGCAGACTAGTGATACCATCCATATTAGGGCAGAAATCCACAGTGTAGCAATGGGGGCAAGAATGGGGTCCACACACACACACACACACACACACACACACACGCACGCACGCACGCATACAGTTTGCAGGGAGATCAGACTGGTCTCATAGACTCGACGAAACATTGTAAATGTACATCCCGGGTCACTCAAATTCTTGTATGTTATGTTTTGAATGGGCACTTAATAAGATAGAAGGTTACTTCAGTCAAAAATTAATGGTGGTGGTTGATGTGGGTGGATTGGTGGGTGGGTAGGTAGCTATGTCTGGGTGGATGGATGGATGGGTGTTCGAATCTCATCACGGACAACTTTAGCATTATAGCTAATTAGCAACTTTGCACCTACTTACTACTTTTTAGCCACTTTTCAACTACTTAGCATGTTAGCTAACCCTTCCACTAACCGTTTAACCTTCCTCCTAACCCCTAACTCACAGAATTAGCTAACGTTAGCATGTTAGCTAACCCGTCCTCCAAACCTATCCCTTTAACCCACCTTCTAACCTTAACCCTAACCCTTAACTCCTAGAACTGGATAACGTTAGCATGTTAACTAACCCTTAACTCCTAGAACTGGATAACGTTAGCGTTAGCCACCTAGTCACCTAGCTAACGTTAGCATGTTAACTAACCGTTAACTCCTAGAACTGGATAACGTTAGCGTTAGCCACCTAGTCATCTAGCTAACGTTAGCATGTTAACTAACCCTTAACTCCTAGAACTGGATAACGTTAGCGTTAGCCACCTAGTCACCTAGCTAACGTTATCATGTTAACTAACCCTTAACTCCTAGAACTGGATAACGTTAGCGTTAGCCACCTAGTCACCTAGCTAACGTTAGCATGTTAACTAACCCTTAACTCCTAGAACTGGATAACGTTAGCGTTAGCCACCTAGCTAACGTTAGCATGTTAACTAACCCTTAACTCCTAGAACTGGATAACGTTAGCATTAGCCATCTAGTCACCTAGCTAACGTTAGCATGTTAACTAACCCTTAACTCCTAGAACTGGATAACGTTAGCGTTAGCCATCTAGTCACCTAGCTAACGTTAGCATGTTAACTAACCCTTAACTCCTAGAACTGGATAACGTTAGCATTAGCCATCTAGTCACCTAGCTAACGTTAGCATGTTAACTAACCCTTAACTCCTAGAACTGGATAACGTTAGCGTTAGCCATCTAGTCACCTAGCTAACGTTAGCATGTTAACTAACCCTTAACTCCTAGAACTGGATAACGTTAGCATTAGCCATCTAGTCACCTAGCTAACGTTAGCATGTTAACTAACCCTTAACTCCTAGAACTGGATAACGTTAGCGTTAGCCACCTAGTCACCTAGCTAACGTTATCATGTTAACTAACCCTTAACTCCTAGAACCGGATAACGTTAGCGTTAGCCACCTAGTCACCTAGCTAACGTTAGCATGTTAACTAACCCTTAACTCCTAGAACTGGATAACGTTAGCGTTATCCATCTAGTCACCTAGCTAACGTTAGCATGTTAACTAACCCTTAACTCCTAGAACTGGATAACGTTAGCGTTAGCCACCTAGTCACCTAGCTAACGTTATCATGTTAACTAACCCTTAACTCCTAGAACTGGATAACGTTAGCGTTAGCCACCTAGTCACCTAGCTAACGTTATCATGTTAACTAACCCTTAACTCCTAGAACTGGATAACGTTAGCGTTAGCCACCTAGTCACCTAGCTAACGTTAGCATGTTAACTAACCCTTAACTCCTAGAACTGGATAACGTTAGCGTTAGCCACCTAGTTAACGTTATCATGTTAACTAACCCTTAACTCCTAGAACTGGATAACGTTAGCATTAGCCATCTAGTCACCTAGCTAACGTTAGCATGTTAACTAACCCTTAACTCCTAGAACTGGATAAAGTTAGCGTTAGCCACCTAGTCACCTAGCTAACGTTAGCATGTTAACTAACCCTTAACTCCTAGAACTGGATAACGTTAGCGTTAGCCACCTAGTTAACGTTATCATGTTAACTAACCCTTAACTCCTAGAACTGGATAACGTTAGCATTAGCCATCTAGTCACCTAGCTAACGTTAGCATGTTAACTAACCCTTAACTCCTAGAACTGGATAACGTTAGCGTTAGCCATCTAGTCACCTAGCTAACGTTAGCATGTTAACTAACCCTTAACTCCTAGAACTGGATAACGTTAGCGTTATCCATCTAGTCACCTAGCTAACGTTAGCATGTTAACTAACCCTTAACTCCTAGAACTGGATAACGTTAGCATTAGCCATCTAGTCACCTAGCTAACGTTAGCATGTTAACTAACCCTGAACTCCTAGAACTGGATAACGTTAGCATTAGTCACCTAGCTAACGTTAGCATGTTAACTAACCCTTAACTCCTAGAACTGGATAACGTTAGCGTTATCCATCTAGTCACCTAGCTAACGTTAGCATGTTAACTAACCCTGAACTCCTAGAACTGGATTACGTTAGCATTAGCCATCTAGTCACCTAGCTAACGTTAGCATGTTAACTAACCCTGAACTCCTAGAACTGGATAACGTTAGCATTAGCCATCTAGTCACCTAGCTAACGTTAGCATGTTAACTAACCCTGAACTCCTAGAACTGGATAACGTTAGCGTTAGCCACCTAGTCACCTAGCTAACGTTAGCATGTTAACTAACCCTTAACTCCTAGAACTGGATAACGTTAGCGTTATCCATCTAGTCACCTAGCTAACGTTAGCATGTTAACTAACCCTTAACTCCTAGAACTGGATAACGTTAGCGTTAGCCACCTAGTCACCTAGCTAACGTTAGCATGTTAACTAACCTTTAACTCCTAGAACTGGATAACGTTAGCATTAGCCATCTAGTCACCTAGCTAACGTTAGCATGTTAACTAACCCTTAACTCCTAGAACTGGATAACGTTAGCGTTAGCCACCTAGTCACCTAGCTAACGTTAGCATGTTAACTAACCCTTAACTCCTAGAACTGGATAACGTTAGCGTTATCCATCTAGTCACCTAGCTAACGTTAGCATGTTAACTAACCCTGAACTCCTAGAACTGGATTACGTTAGCATTAGCCATCTAGTCACCTAGCTAACGTTAGCATGTTAACTAACCCTTAACTCCTAGAACTGGATAACGTTAGCATTAGCCATCTAGTCACCTAGCTAACGTTAGCATGTTAACTAACCCTGAACTCCTAGAACTGGATAACGTTAGCGTTAGCCACCTAGTCACCTAGCTAACGTTAGCATGTTAACTAACCCTTAACTCCTAGAACTGGATAACGTTAGCGTTATCCATCTAGTCACCTAGCTAACGTTAGCATGTTAACTAACCCTTAACTCCTAGAACTGGATAACGTTAGCGTTAGCCACCTAGTCACCTAGCTAACGTTAGCATGTTAACTAACCTTTAACTCCTAGAACTGGATAACGTTAGCATTAGCCATCTAGTCACCTAGCTAACGTTAGCATGTTAACTAACCCTTAACTCCTAGAACTGGATAACGTTAGCGTTAGCCACCTAGTCACCTAGCTAACGTTAGCATGTTAACTAACCCTTAACTCCTAGAACTGGATAACGTTAGCGTTATCCATCTAGTCACCTAGCTAACGTTAGCATGTTAACTAACCCTTAACTCCTAGAACTGGATAACGTTAGCGTTAGCCACCTAGTCACCTAGCTAACGTTAGCATGTTAACTAACCCTTAACTCCTAGAACTGGATAACGTTAGCGTTAGCCACCTAGTCACCTAGCTAACGTTAGCATGTTAACTAACCCTTAACTCCTAGAACTGGATAACGTTAGCGTTAGCCATCTAGTCACCTAGCTAACGTTAGCATGTTAACTAACCCTTAACTCCTAGAACTGGATAACGTTAGCGTTAGCCACCTAGTCACCTAGCTAACGTTAGCATGTTAACTAACCCTTAACTCCTAGAACTGGATAACGTTAGCATTAGCCACCTAGTCACCTAGCTAACGTTAGCATGTTAACTAACCCTTAACTCCTAGAACTGGATAACGTTAGCATTAGCCATCTAGTCACCTAGCTGACGTTTTCAATTATGTATTTTTATTTAACCTTTATTTAACTACAAATTGGAAATTCGTAACATATCATACGTTTTTGCTGATTCCCAACAATTGTACATTTTGTAATTCATAACATATCAGAGATGTATCAGACAAATAGAGTGTCTAAGATTTACATACAGTAACATAACATATATTAAATAGAGTGTCAAAGATTTACATACAGAATAATACGTCATTTTCTGAGACCAGGTTGGAGAGATGGGGTATGTGCGCATCCCCCTCCTCAGTCCCTCTCCCCCCCTCCTTTCTCGCCCCCTCCCTCTCCCCTCCTCTTTACCTCCCCCCTCCTTTCTCGCCCCCTCCCTCTCCCCTCCTCTCCCTCCACAGTCAACAAGGCAAAAATAGAGAGTTTACAGAGAAAGCTCTCTCCTCTCCTGACTGGTTCACTCGCCTCATCTAACTAACCATCCTCGGGGAAACACACTTTTAAGCACGCACGCACGCACGCGCGCACGGACACACACACACACACATTGAAGCTCCGCTCAGCAGCAGCAGGGAGTGAACAGCCAGCTTGCGACTTATCCCCGCCATTCCCCGGTACAGTAACTTCCTCAGCATCTCCCGGCCTCTGCAGAGAGAGAGAGAGAGAACCGCCCGACAACCCAACTGGAAACCGGCCCCACGGCTCTATAGTAACGGACTGACCGACCACTAAATCCCGGAGAAGGAAAGAGGACTATCTAGTGCTCAGCATCCCGTCATCGCCGGTAGAATATACTTCAGACTGCGGATTTAAACCGTCACATTGGCCAATTGTCCATTTGGACGGAGCGAGAGAACTGGTAGTGCGCAGTGTGAGAACACAACAGAAACCACTTGACGCGGAAAAGTCCCGGACACTTCCCGGTATTTTAGGAAACAGAGGGACGCGTCTCACCTTACCGAAATACCGACTCCGGTAGCCTAAAACGGAGCCGGTCTGAGCAACAGCTACCACCGGCAAAAATCAGTGAGGTAAGCGGTGTGATTAAAATGGATAGTAAAAGATACATAAAATGACGATTTAATTTGTTAATTTCACAGATTTGTATATGAGATGGGGTTTTGTGTTGACATGGTATGTGCTGACAGAATGTTGTTTAGACTCAGACCTCACAGACGAACATCCACACTATAGATCGATGAACGAGGGGAGCTTTGGGTTGGAAATTACCATTTCAGTTTCTCACTCCTTCCGCCTCCATACTCAGCAGAGAGGGATGAAACAGAGGACGTTACATAAAACGAGGATTTCTCCTCCTCCTCCTCCTCCTCCTCACCTGGCCTCCTCCTCCTCACCTGGCCTCCTCCTCCTCCTCACCTGGCCTCCTCCTCCTCACCTGGCCTCCTCCTCCTCCTCACCTGGTCTCCTCCTCCTCCTCACCTGGCCTCCTCCTCCTCCTCCTCACCTGGCCTCCTCCTCCTCCCCTGGCCTCCTCCTCCTCCTCCCCTGGCCTCCTCGTCCTTTACACCTGGCCTCGTCCTCCTCATCACCTCCTCCTCCTCCTCACCTGGCCTCCTCCTCCTCCTCACCTGGCCTCTTCAGTTATCAGGGTTAGGGTTAGACAGATTCCAACTCGCTCTCACAGTCTTCATGTCAGAATTCAACATTCATCAGTGTTCCTCTTCAGTTAACAGGGTTAGGGTTAGACAGATTCCAACTCGCTCTCACAGTCTTCACGTCAGAATTCAACATTCATCAGTGTTCCTCTTCAGTTATCAGGCCGCGGGACAGATTCCAACTCGCTCTCACAGTCTTCATGTCAGAATTCAACATTCATCAGTGTTCCTCTTCAGTTATCAGGGTTAGGGTTAGACAGATTCCAACTCGCTCTCACAGTCTTCATGTCAGAATTCAACATTCATCAGTGGTTCCTCTTCAGTTAACAGGCCGCGGGACAGATTCCAACTCGCTCTCACAGTCTTCACGTCAGAATTCAACATTCATCAGTGTTCCTCTTCAGTTATCAGGGTTAGGGTTAGACAGATTCCAACTCGCTCTCACAGTCTTCACGTCAGAATTCAACATTCATCAGTGTTCCTCTTCAGTTAACAGGCCGCGGGACAGATTCCAACTCGCTCTCACAGTCTTCATGTCAGAATTCAACATTCATCAGTGGTTCCTCTTCAGTTAACAGGCCGCGGGACAGATTCCAACTCGCTCTCACAGTCTTCATGTCAGAATTCAACATTCATCAGTGGTTCCTCTTCAGTTAACAGGCCGCGGGACAGATTCCAACTCGCTCTCACAGTCTTCATGTCAGAATTCAACATTCATCAGTGTTCCTCTTCAGTTAACAGGCCGCGGGACAGATTCCAACTCGCTCTCACAGTCTTCACGTCAGAATTCAACATTCATCAGTGTTCCTCTTCAGTTATCAGGGTTAGGGTTAGACAGATTCCAACTCGCTCTCACAGTCTTCACGTCAGAATTCAACATTCATCAGTGTTCCTCTTCAGTTAACAGGCCGCGGGACAGATTCCAACTCGCTCTCACATTCTTCATGTCAGAATTCAACATTCATCAGTGGTTCCTCTTCAGTTAACAGGCCGCGGGACAGATTCCAACTCGCTCTCACAGTCTTCATGTCAGAATTCAACATTCATCAGTGGTTCCTCTTCAGTTAACAGGCCGCGGGACAGATTCCAACTCGCTCTCACAGTCTTCATGTCAGAATTCAACATTCATCAGTGTTCCTCTTCAGTTAACAGGCCGCGGGACAGATTCCAACTCGCTCTCACAGTCTTCACGTCAGAATTCAACATTCATCAGTGTTCCTCTTCAGTTATCAGGGTTAGGGTTAGACAGATTCCAACTCGCTCTCACAGTCTTCACGTCAGAATTCAACATTCATCAGTGTTCCTCTTCAGTTAACAGGCCGCGGGACAGATTCCAACTCGCTCTCACATTCTTCATGTCAGAATTCAACATTCATCAGTGGTTCCTCTTCAGTTAACAGGCCGCGGGACAGATTACAACTCGCTCTCACAGTCTTCATGTCAGAATTCAACATTCATCAGTGTTCCTCTTCAGTTATCAGGCCGCGGGACAGATTCCAACTCGCTCTCACAGTCTTCATGTCAGAATTCAACATTCATCAGTGTTCCTCTAATGGCAAATTTAGAAATGATTGTAAAAGTCAAATTTCAAAGTCAGATTTTTTTTTTTACATTTACCCAGAGTAATTTACAGTAGTGAATATATATGTTTTCTTACTGGTCCCCTGAAGAAATTGAACCCACAACCTTGGCATTGCAAGCACCATGCTCTACCAAGTGATCCACACAGGGTATTAACCCTGAATGGTTAAGGTAAGGGTTAAGGTTTGGGATGGGCTTAAAAAAATAAAATAAAAAAATAAACAACAACTTTCTATTGCTGGATTTGAACCTGCAACGTTTGGAACTCAGAGGCAGATGAATAAGCTCGTCCACAACACTCTAGCAGAACAAAAAACCTACTTTTGTCACCGTTTCTCACCTGCTTTGCTCACCGTTGCCCCTAGCGGCCTGTTTTCTCACCTATTTAGCTCACCGTTGCCCCTAGTGGCCGGTTTCCACATCACATCCCGACGTTCCTCAACGTTTGGACTCAGAGGCAGATGAACAAGCTCGTCCACAACACTCTAGCAGAACAAAAAACCTACTTTTGTCACCGTTTCTCACCTGCTTTGCTCACCGTTGCCCCTAGCGGCCTGTTTTCTCACCTATTTAGCTCACCGTTGCCCCTAGCGGCCTGGTTTCTCACCTATTTAGCTCACCGTTGCCCCTAGCGGCCTGGTTTCCATGTCACATCCCTACGTTCCTCAGTTGTAGACGGATGTCGAAACACTGACCTGTATCACGGGTGACCTGGCTGCCCCCCCCCCCCTCCACTTTCAGACCGTTATTGATCCTTAATTGATTGATACAACATTTTCACAGGCTACATCGTGATGATTATTCCTCTCTCTGTGTGTGTGTGTGTGTGTGTGTGTGTGTGTGTGTGTGTGTGTGTGTGTGTGTGTGTGTGTGTGTGTGTGTGTGTGTGTGTGTGCAAGTGTGTGTGTGCAAGTGTGTGTGTGTTCTCCCTGTCTAAACCCTCTAAAACCTCCCCGGCTGCTATGTCCAGACAGACCAATAGTTAGTCTCAGTTATCAGACAGAATAGGACATTACCTTCACATTAGAGATGTCATGACTATCGACACAGGACAGTCAGTTCGGGTTGTTCGGTGGGGACAGACACAACAGCAACAATAAACATTAAATGGTGTCTAATTAACTCTGTGTAACATGTACACTATTGATCAGCGAAAAATAAAGTCCTACTTGATGTGGTGTTTAAAATGACAAAATGTTTCAAAGTGTTGCAGAGCTCCTCATTTAACTCTGGCAGTGTTCAAAGGAACTCGACTGTGTTGTTTGGAAAGCTCTGCTGTAGAGTTAATAATATCAACACCGACAGTGTAAAACAAAAACACTTGACTCATAGTCAACCGGACTCTCTTTAACTAGTGCTAGACTTTCCCAGGGCTGTAAAGAGTGTCATTTGCATATTACCCAAGGTGCCTTTTCTTTTTTGAGTAAATTGTTTACCACCCGTGGCTGTATTCGTTAGTGACAAAGATATGGTTGTTTCTTACCTTTTTGAAGGCCTGTGGCTTTTGCTCCCCAAGTAAGTCCCCTAGGGGGGGGATGTTATAATACAATTAAACCATGACAACACATTACATACATCATAAGGCCTTACTTATTGGCCTAATTGATGGCTTTGTTTTTGCCCTAACAAATCAAAAATTGTGACTTTACAACTGTCTTGATATGTTTGGACCATGATAGTTTATTGGTGATGTGGACAAAAAGGCTCTTGAAACTCTTGACCCATCGTTGTCGGTGATCAGGCCGGACTCTCTTTAACTAGTGACCCATCGTTGTCGGTGATCAGGCCGGACTCTCTTTAACTAGTGACCCATTGTTGTCGGTGATCAGGCCCTACCACTGTTGTGTCGTCAGCAAACTTAATGATGGTGTTGGAGTCGTGCCTAGCCATGCAGTCGTGGGTGAACAGAGAGTACAGGAGGGGACTAAGTGCACACCCCTGAGGGGCCCCCGTGTTGGGGAGCAGCGTGGCAGATGTGTTGTTGCCTACCGTTAACACCTGGGGGCGGCCCGTCAGGAAGTCCAGGATTTAGTTGCAGAGGGAGGTGTTTAGTCCCAGAGTCCTTAGCTTAGTGATGAGCTTTGAGGGCAACTATGGTGTTGAACGCTGAGCTGTAGTCAATGAACAGTATTCTCACATAGGTGTTCCTTTTGTCCAGGTGTGAAAGGGCAGTGTGGAGTGCGATTGAGATTTTGTCATCTGTGGATCTGTTGGGGCGGTATGCAAATGTAATCCTTCTGGCCCCGCGGCCTTCTGAATGTTGACCTGTTTAAAGGTCTTGCTCAGATTGGCTATGGAGAGCGTGATCACACAATCGTCCGGAACAGCTGGTGCTCTCATGCATGCTTCAGTGTTGCTTGCCTCGAAGTGAGCATAAAAGGCATTTTGCTCGTCTGGTAGGCCCTCGTCACTGGGCAGCTCACGGCTGGGTTTCCCTTTGTAGTCTGTAATAGTTTTCATGCCTTGCCACATCCTACGAGTGTCAAAGCCGGTGTAGTAGGATTCAATCTTAGTCCTGTATTGATGCTTTGCCTGCTTGATGGTTCGTCTGAGGGCAGAGCGGGATTTCTTATAAGCAACAGGATTAGTGTCCTGCTCCTTGACAGCGGCAGCTCTAGCCTTTAGCTCAGTACGGATGTTGCCTGTAATTCATGGCTTCTGGTTGGGATATGTACGTACCGGTCACTGTGGGGACGACGTCATCGATGCATTTATTGAGGAAGCCGATGACTGAGGTGGTATACTCCTCAAATCAAAATCAAAATCAAATGAAAATGTTAATGGTCACATGGTTAGCAGATGTTAATGGTCACATGGTTAGCAGATGTTATTGGTCACATGGTTAGCAGATGTTATTGGTCACATGGTTAGCAGATGTTAATGGTCACATGGTTAGCAGATGTTATTGGTCACATGGTTAGCAGATGTTATTGGTCACATACACATGGTTAGCAGATGGTAATGGTCACATGGTTAGCAGATGTTATTGGTCACATGGTTAGCAGATGTTATTGGTCACATACACATGGTTAGCAGATGTTAATGGTCACATACACATGGTTAGCAGATGTTATTGGTCACATGGTTAGCAGATGTTAATGGTCACATGGTTAGCAGATGTTAATGGTCACATGGTTAGCAGATGTTAATGGTCACATGGTTAGCAGATGTTATTGGTCACATGGTTCGCAGATGTTATTGGTCACATGGTTAGCAGATGTTATTGGTCACATACACATGGTTAGCAGATGTTATTGGTCACATACACATGGTTAGCAGATGTTATTGGTCACATGGTTAGCAGATGTTATTGGTCACATGGTTAGCAGATGTTATTGGTCACATACACATGTTTAGCAGATGTTATTGGTCACATACACATGGTTAGCAGATGTTATTGGTCACATACACATGTTTAGCAGATGTTAATGGTCACATACACATGGTTAGCAGATGTTATTGGTCACATACACATGGTTAGCAGATGTTATTGGTCACATACACATGGTTAGCAGATGTTAATGGTCACATGGTTAGCAGATGTTATTGGTCACATACACATGTTTAGCAGATGGTATTGGTCACAGTCACATGGTTAGCAGATGGTAATGGTCACAGTCACATGGTTAGCAGATGTTATTGGTCACAAACACATGTTTAGCAGATGTTATTGGTCACAGTCACATGGTTAGCAGATGTTAATGGTCACATGTTTAGCAGATGGTAATGGTCACAGTCACATGGTTAGCAGATGTTATTGGTCACATGGTTAGCAGATGTTATTGGTCACATGGTTAGCAGATGTTAATGGTCACAGTCACATGTTTAGCAGATGTTATTGGTCACAGTCACATGTTTAGCAGATGTTATTGGTCACATGGTTAGCAGATGTTATTGGTCACAGTCACATGTTTAGCAGATGTTATTGGTCACATACACATGGTTAGCAGATGTTATTGGTCACAGTCACATGGTTAGCAGATGTTATTGGTCACAGTCACATGTTTAGCAGATGTTATTGGTCACAGTCACATGTTTAGCAGATGTTATTGGTCACATACACATGGTTAGCAGATGTTATTGGTCACAGTCACATGTTTAGCAGATGTTATTGGTCACATACACATGGTTAGCAGATGTTAATGCGAGTGTAGCGAAATGCTTGTGCTTCTAGTTCCGACAGTGCAGTGATATCTAACAAGTAATCTAACAATTCCCCAACAACTACCTAATACACACACATCTAAAGGGAGGAATGAGAATACATACATATAAATACATGGATGAGCGATGACAGAACGGCATAGACAAGATGCAATAGATGGTATAGAATACAGTATATACATATGAGATGAGTAATGTAAGATATGTAAACATTAGTAAAGTGTCATTATTAAAGTGAATAGTTATCCATGTATTAAAGTGGCCAATGATTTTGAGTCAGTCATCCCACATCCCGCTGAAGTTGGAGACTTTTATCTCCCTCACCAACTTCAAACATCAGCTATCTGAGCAGCTAACCGATCGCTGCAGCTGTACATAGTCTATTGGTAAATAGCCCACCCTTTTCACCTACCTCATCCCCATACTGTTTTTATTTATTTACTTTTCTGCTCTTTTGCACACCAATATCTCTACCTGTACATGACCATCTGATCTTTTATCACTCCAGTGTTAATCTGCAAAATTGTAATCATTCGCCTACCTCCTCATGCCTTTTGCACACATTGTATATAGACTCCCCCTTTGTTTTCTACTGTGTTATTGACTTGTTAATTGTTTACTCCATGTGTAACTCTGTGTTGTCTGTTCACACTGCTATGCTTTATCTTGGCCAGGTCGCAGTTGCAAATGAGAACTTGTTCTCAACTAGCCTACCTGGTTAAATAAAGGTGTTCTCAACTAGCCTACCTGGTTAAATAAAGGTGTTCTCAACTAGCCTACCTGGTTAAATAAAGGTGTTCTCAACTAGCCTACCTGGTTAAATAAAGGTGTTCTCAACTAGCCTACCTGGTTAAATAAAGGTGTTCTCAACTAGCCTACCTGGTTAAATAAAAGTGTTCTCAACTAGCCTCCCTGGTTAAATAAAGGTGTTCTCAACTAGCCTACCTGGTTAAATAAAGGTGTTCTCAACTAGCCTACCTGGTTAAATAAAGGTGTTCTCAACTAGCCTACCTGGTTAAATAAAGGTGTTCTCAACTAGCCTACCTGGTTAAATAAAGGTGTTCTCAACTAGCCTACCTGGTTAAATAAAGGTGTTCTCAACTAGCCTACCTGGTTAAATAAAGGTGTTCTCAACTAGCCTACCTGGTTAAATAAAGGTGTTCTCAACTAGCCTACCTGGTTAAATAAAGGTGTTCTCAACTAGCCTACCTGGTTAAATAAAGGTGTTCTCAACTAGCCTACCTGGTTAAATAAAGGTGTTCTCAACTAGCCTACCTGGTTAAATAAAGGTGTTCTCAACTAGCCTACCTGGTTAAATAAAGGTGTTCTCAACTAGCCTACCTGGTTAAATAAAGGTGTTCTCAACTAGCCTACCTGGTTAAATAAAGGTGTTCTCAACTAGCCTACCTGGTTAAATAAAGGTGTTCTCAAACTAGCCTACCTGGTTAAATAAAGGTGTTCTCAACTAGCCTACCTGGTTAAATAAAGGTGTTCTCAACTAGCCTACCTGGTTAAATAAAGGTGTTCTCAACTAGCCTACCTGGTTAAATAAAGGTGTTCTCAACTAGCCTACCTGGTTAAATAAAGGTGTTCTCAACTAGCCTACCTGGTTAAATAAAGGTGTTCTCAACTAGCCTACCTGGTTAAATAAAGGTGTTCTCAACTAGCCTACCTGGTTAAATAAAGGTGTTCTCAACTAGCCTACCTGGTTAAATAAAGGTGTTCTCAACTAGCCTACCTGGTTAAATAAAGGTGTTCTCAACTAGCCTACCTGGTTAAATAAAGGTGTTCTCAACTAGCCTACCTGGTTAAATAAAGGTGTTCTCAACTAGCCTACCTGGTTAAATAAAGGTGTTCTCAACTAGCCTACCTGGTTAAATAAAGGTGTTCTCAACTAGCCTACCTGGTTAAATAAAGGTGTTCTCAACTAGCCTACCTGGTTAAATAAAGGTGTTCTCAACTAGCCTACCTGGTTAAATAAAGGTGTTCTCAACTAGCCTACCTGGTTAAATAAAGGTGTTCTCAACTAGCCTACCTGGTTAAATAAAGGTGTTCTCAACTAGCCTACCTGGTTAAATAAAGGTGTTCTCAACTAGCCTACCTGGTTAAATAAAGGTGTTCTCAACTAGCCTACCTGGTTAAATAAAGGTGTTCTCAACTAGCCTACCTGGTTAAATAAAGGTGTTCTCAACTAGCCTACCTGGTTAAATAAAGGTGTTCTCAACTAGCCTACCTGGTTAAATAAAGGTGTTCTCAACTAGCCTACCTGGTTAAATAAAGGTGTTCTCAACTAGCCTACCTGGTTAAATAAAGGTGTTCTCAACTAGCCTACCTGGTTAAATAAAGGTGTTCTCAACTAGCCTACCTGGTTAAATAAAGGTGTTCTCAACTAGCCTACCTGGTTAAATAAAGGTGTTCTCAACTAGCCTACCTGGTTAAATAAAGGTGTTCTCAACTAGCCTACCTGGTTAAATAAAGGTGTTCTCAACTAGCCTACCTGGTTAAATAAAGGTGTTCTCAACTAGCCTACCTGGTTAAATAAAGGTGTTCTCAACTAGCCTACCTGGTTAAATAAAGGTGTTCTCAACTAGCCTACCTGGTTAAATAAAGGTGTTCTCAACTAGCCTACCTGGTTAAATAAAGGTGTTCTCAACTAGCCTACCTGGTTAAATAAAGGTGTTCTCAACTAGCCTACCTGGTTAAATAAAGGTGTTCTCAACTAGCCTACCTGGTTAAATAAAGGTGTTCTCAACTAGCCTACCTGGTTAAATAAAGGTGTTCTCAACTAGCCTACCTGGTTAAATAAAGGTGTTCTCAACTAGCCTACCTGGTTAAATAAAGGTGTTCTCAACTAGCCTACCTGGTTAAATAAAGGTGTTCTCAACTAGCCTACCTGGTTAAATAAAGGTGTTCTCAACTAGCCTACCTGGTTAAATAAAGGTGTTCTCAACTAGCCTACCTGGTTAAATAAAGGTGTTCTCAACTAGCCTACCTGGTTAAATAAAGGTGTTCTCAACTAGCCTACCTGGTTAAATAAAGGTGTTCTCAACTAGCCTACCTGGTTAAATAAAGGTGTTCTCAACTAGCCTACCTGGTTAAATAAAGGTGTTCTCAACTAGCCTACCTGGTTAAATAAAGGTGTTCTCAACTAGCCTACCTGGTTAAATAAAGGTGTTCTCAACTAGCCTACCTGGTTAAATAAAGGTGTTCTCAACTAGCCTACCTGGTTAAATAAAGGTGTTCTCAACTAGCCTACCTGGTTAAATAAAGGTGTTCTCAACTAGCCTACCTGGTTAAATAAAGGTGTTCTCAACTAGCCTACCTGGTTAAATAAAGGTGTTCTCAACTAGCCTACCTGGTTAAATAAAGGTGTTCTCAACTAGCCTACCTGGTTAAATAAAGGTGTTCTCAACTAACCTACCTGGTTAAATAAAGGTGTTCTCAACTAGCCTACCTGGTTAAATAAAGGTGTTCTCAACTAGCCTACCTGGTTAAATAAAGGTGTTCTCAACTAGCCTACCTGGTTAAATAAAGGTGTTCTCAACTAGCCTACCTGGTTAAATAAAGGTGTTCTCAACTAGCCTACCTGGTTAAATAAAGGTGTTCTCAACTAGCCTACCTGGTTAAATAAAGGTGTTCTCAACTAGCTACCTGGTTATAAAGGTGTTCTCAAACTAGCCTACCTGGTTAAATAAAGGTGTTCTCAACTAGCCTACCTGGTTAAATAAAGGTGTTCTCAACTAGCCTACCTGGTTAAATAAAGGTGTTCTCAACTAGCCTACCTGGTTAAATAAAGGTGTTCTCAACTAGCCTACCTGGTTAAATAAAGGTGTTCTCAACTAGCCTACCGGTTAAATAAAGGTGTTCTCAACTAGCCTACCTGGTTAAATAAAGGTGTTCTCAACTGGCCTACCTGGTTAAATAAAGGTGTTCTCAACTAGCCTACCTGGTTAAATAAAGGTGTTCTCAACTAAGCCTACCTGGTTAAATAAAGGTGTTCTCAACTAACCTACCTGGTTAAATAAAGGTGTTCTCAACTGGCCTACCTGGTTAAATAAAGGTGTTCTCAACTAGCCTGCCTGGTTAAATAAAGGTGTTCTCAACTAGCCTACCTGGTTAAATAAAGGTGTTCTCAACTAGTCTACCTGGTTAAATAAAGGTGTTCTCAACTAGCCTACCTGGTTAAATAAAGGTGTTCTCAACTAGTCTACCTGGTTAAATAAAGGTGTTCTCAACTGGCCTACCTGGTTAAATAAAGGTGTTCTCAACTAGCCTACCTGGTTAAATAAAGGTGTTCTCAACTAGCCTACCTGGTTAAATAATGGTGTTCTCAACTAGCCTACCTGGTTAAATAAAGGTGTTCTCAACTAGCCTACCTGGTTAAATAAAGGTGTTCTCAACTAGCCTACCTGGTTAAATAAAGGTGTTCTCAACTAGCCTACCTGGTTAAATAAAGGTGTTCTCAACTAGCCTACCTGGTTAAATAAAGGTGTTCTCAACTGGCCTACCTGGTTAAATAAAGGTGTTCTCAACTAGCCTACCTGGTTAAATAAAGGTGTTCTCAACTGGCCTACCTGGTTAAATAAAGGTGTTCTCAACTAGCCTACCTGGTTAAATAAAGGTGTTCTCAACTAGCCTACCTGGTTAAATAAAGGTGTTCTCAACCAGCCTACCTGGTTAAATAAAGGTGTTCTCAACTAGCCTACCTGGTTAAATAAAGGTGTTCTCAACTAGCCTACCTGGATAAATAAAGGTGTTCTCAACTAGCCTACCTGGTTAAATAAAGGTGTTCTCAACTAGCCTACCTGGTTAAATAAAGGTGTTCTCAACTAGCCTACCTGGTTAAATAAAGGTGTTCTCAACTAGCCTACCTGGTTAAATAAAGGTGTTCTCAACTAGCCTACCTGGTTAAATAAAGGTGAAATAAAAGAAATATATAAAAAATCCCCAAACCATCCCACATCCTCAAATCATCTTACATCCCCAAACATCCTACATTCCCAAAACACCCCTATGTTCCCCGAACTGTTCCACATCCCCAAACTATCCTACATCCTCCAAATCAATCTGCATCCTCAGAACTACCCCAAACCATCGTATATCCCCCAACCATCCCCCAACCATCCCACAACCATCCTCAAACCATCCCACATCCCCAAATAGTCCCACATCCCCAAACCATCCTAAGTCCCCCAAACCATCCTACGCCCCAAACCATCCTACATCCCCAAACCATCCTACATCCCCAAACCATCCTACATCCCCAAACCATCCTACATCCCCAAACCATCCTACATCCTCAAACCATCCCACATCCTCAAACCATCCTACATCCTCAAACCATCCCACATCCTCAAACCATCCTACATCCCCAAACCACCCAACAACCTCAAACCATCCTACATCTGCCAAACCATTCTGCATCCTCAAACCATCCCACATCCCCAAATAGTCCCACATCCCCCAAACATCCTACATCTGCCAAACCATTCTGCATCCTCAAACCATCCAACATCCACCAAAGCATCCTACATCCCCCAAACCATCCTACATCTTACTGCAGTGTCTGGGGCCTCAGTGCTGACAGTGTTATTATTATACCACATGACAACCCCATAGTTCTCCTACACCAAATATACATACACCAGGGCTCTGCTGTTGTGTTAGCGACTGTAGCCTAGCAACATGAGTGTATAGAATGTTAGAGCAGAGAACTTCCCGTGCCTGTATGATGAACAGCAGAGTGTTCAGGGCTACAGAGGAAAACCCAGATACTGTTAGGAAACCCAGGTAGGCTAGAATGGTCCACATATGGAAGTCAGCCTCCAACATAACACCCTGAGCCTCCTCTTCCTCCTCTCCCAGCCTCTTCCTCCTCTTCCTCCTCCTACACCCCTCCAACGGACTGCTGCCAGAGAAAGAGAGAGAGAGAGAGAGAGAGATGGCAGCCGCAGCGGTGTTGGGTACAGTCAGTAATGTGTTGAGTAATGAATGAGCTTTTTTTAGGAATCAGAGAGCAGAACACACTCATCGCTGAGTGTACCAGAATATATATATATATATATATAGCGAGAGAGAGAGAGAGAGAGAGGGGGGGATAGAGAGAGGGGGGTTGAGAGAGAGAGAGAGTGGGGGGGTAGAGAGAGGGGGGTAGAGAGAGAGAGAGAGACGTGGAGCGGGGGATTCAGATCAATAAGGAAAGTGAGATGTAGAGGGAGAGATGGAGAGAGGAACAGATGGAGATAAATGAGGAGAGAGAGAGTTGAAGAGGGGGAGAGAGAGCACCATTAGGTTAGGAGAGGGAGAGATAGAGAGAGAGAATCATTAGTAGAGAGATGAAGAGAGAGAGGAAAGATAGAGAAAAATATCCTCCCAGCATCTCAGGAGAATCCCACGGTGAAACCAGAAACTAAATCTCTGGCAAACACCCTTACTCTCCTCAGCAGCATCAGTCCTCAGCACAGCCATCCTGTCTACTGGAGTGAGAGAGGGAGGAGAGTAGAGGAGACAGGCAATGTTAATTAACAATACACCAGTAGTACTACTAGTGGTAGTAGTAGTAGTAGTAGTAGTAGTAGTGTAGTAGTAATAGTGTAGTAGTAGTAGTAGTAGTAGTGTAGTAGTGGTAGTAGTAGTAGTGGTAGTACTAGTAGTAGTAGTAGTAGTAGTGTAGTAGTAGTAGTAGTAGTAGTAGTGTAGTAGTAGTGTAGTAGTAGTAGTAGTAGCAGTAGTAGTAGTAGTAGTAGTGTAGTAGTAGTAGTGCAGTAGTAGTAGTAGTAGTACTAGTAGTAGTGTAGTAGTAGTAATAGTAGTAGTAGTAGTAGTTGTGTAGTAGTAGCAGTAGTAGAGGTAGCAGTAGTAGTAGTAGTAGTGTAGTAGTAGTAGTGGTAGTAGTAGTAGTTGCAGCAGCAGTAGTAGTGTAGTAGTAGTAGTGTAGTAGTAGTAGTAGTAGTAGTAGTAGTAGTAGTAGTGTAGTAGTAGTAGTAGTAGTAGTAGTAGCAGTAGTAGTGTAGTAGTAGTGGTAGCAGTGTAGGAGTAGTAGTAGCAGTAGTAGTAGTAGTAGTAGCAGTAGTAGTAGCACCAGTAGTAGTAGTAGTAGTAGTAGTAGTAGTAGTAGTAGTAGTAGTGTAGTGGTAGTAGTAGTGTAGTAGTAGTAGTGTTGTAGTAGTAGTAGTAGTGTAGTAGTAGTAGCACCAGTAGTAGTTGTAGTAGTAGTAGTGGGGGTAGCACCAGTAGTAGTAGTAGTAGTAGTAGTGTAGTAGTAGTAGTAGTAGTAGTGTAGTAGTTGCAGTAGTAGTGTAGTAGTAGTGTAGTAGTAGTAGTAGTGTAGTAGTAGTAGTAGTAGTAGTGTAGTAGTAGCAGTAGTAGTGTAGTAGTAGTAGTAGTAGTAGTAGTAGCAGTAGTAGTAGCACCAGTAGTAGTAGTAGTAGCACCAGTAGTAGTAGTAGTAGTAGTAGTAGTAGTAGTGGTGGGGTAGTAGTAGCAGTAGTAGTAGCACCAGTAGTAGTAGTAGTAGTAGTAGTAGTAGTAGTAGCACTAGTAGTAGTAGTAGTAGTAGCAGTAGTAGTAGTAGCACCAGTAGTAGTAGTAGTAGTAGTAGTAGCACTAGTAGTAGTAGTAGTAGTAGTAGTAGTGGTGGGGTAGTAGTAGCAGTAGTAGTAGCACCAGTAGTAGTAGCACCAGTAGTAGTAGTAGTAGTAGTAGTAGTAGTAGTGGTGGGGTAGCAGTAGTAGTATTACAAGCACACCAAGACAGTCGTGAAGAGGGCACAACAAAACCTATTCCCCCTCAGGAGACTGAAAAGATTTGGCATTGGTCCTCAGATCCTCTAAAGGTTCTACAGCTGCACCATCGAGAGCATGATTGCATCATTGTCTGGTATGGCAACTGCTCGGCTCCTCGACTGCAAGGAACTAGAGAGGGTAGTGTGTACGACCCAGTAAATCACTGGAGCCAAGCTGCCTGCCATCCAGGACCTCTATACCAGGCGGTGTCAGAGGAAAGGCCCTAAAAATGGTCAAGGACTCCACCCTAGTCATAGACTGTTTTCTATTTCTGTTTTCTGTTTTGCACGGCAAGCGGTACCGGAGCGCCAAGTCCAGGTCCAAGGGGCTTCTAAACAGCTCCTACCCCCCAAGCCATAAGACTCCTGAACATCTAATCAAATTAGCTGCCCAGACTATTCACATTGCCTGTCCTCCCTCCTCCCCCTCTTCTACACCGCTGCTACTCTCTGTTGTTATCATCTGTAGTCACTTTAATAACTCTACCTACATGTACATATTACCTCAACTAACACTGCTGATACTCTCTGTTGTTATCATCTATAGTCACTTTAATAACTCTACCTACATGTACATATCACCTCAATTACCTCGACGAACCGGTGCCCACGCACATTGACTCTGTATCGGTACCCCCTGTATATAGCCTCCACATTGACTCTGTATCGGTACCCCCTGTATATAGCCTCCACATTGACTCTGTACCGTAACACCCTGTATATAGCCTCCACATTGACTCTGTATCGGTACCCCCTGTATATAGCCTCCACATTGACTCTGTACCGTAACACCCTGTATATAGCCTCCACATTGACTCTGTACCGGTACCCCTCTGTATATAGTCTCTACGATTGCTATTTTACTGGTGCTCTTTAATTACTTGTTACTTTTATTTCTTATTCTTATTCGTATTTATTATTATATATATTTTTTAAACTGCATTGTTGGTTAGGGGCTCGTAAGAAAGCATTTCACTGTAAGGTTTACACCTGTTGTATTCGGCGCCTGTTGATCAATAACATGTTATTTGCTTCTATGAGCCGTTCTGGTTCAGAATACTAACTTGACTTACTTACTTACTACCCCCAGGTTGCCAGGGTAACCTCCCCCAGCCAATCAGCAGTCATGGATGAGATGGATCTGCCCCAGATGAAGAAGGAAGTGGAGAGTCTGAAATACCAACTGGCTTTCAAGAGAGAGAAGTCCTCCAAGACAGTCACTGAGTAAGTCAACTACTACTAGACTACTACTACACTACCACTACTACTACTGGTACTACTACAACTACTACTATTACTACTACACTACTACTACACTACTACTACACCACTACACTACTACACTACTACACTACTACTACACTACTACTACACCACTACACTACTACTACTACTACAACACTATTACACTACTACACCACGACTACACTACTACTACACCACTACTACTATAATACTACTACTACACTACCACTACACTTCTACTTCTATTACTACTACACTACTACTATACTACTACGACTATACTAATACACTACTACACTATTACACTACTACACTACTACTACACTACTACTGCACTACTACTACACTACTACTACTGCTACACTACTACTACACTACCACCACTACTACTACTACTACACTACTACTACACTGCAACACTACTACTACTACACCACTACACTAATACTACACTGCTACTACTACTACTACACTACTACTGCACTACTACTACTACTACTACACTACTACTCTACTACTACACTACACTGCTACTACTACTACACAACTACTACACTACTACATTACTACTACTACACTACACAACTACACTGCTACTACTACTACACCACTACACTGCTACTACTACTACTACACTACTACACTACTACACTACTACACTACTACTACACTACACTGCTACTACTACTATACAACTACTACTACTACTACACTACTACATTACTACTACTACACTACTACTCTGCTACTACTACTACACCACTACACTGCTACTACTACTACACCACTACACTGCTACTACTACTACACTACTACACTACTACACTACTACACTACTACGATTAAAAAAAAATCTTGGTCGACAGAAAGTCTTCTGTTCTTTTGTCCAGTCGATTGGTAGATATTTTTAAAACGTGTATTTTTCCATTTATAGACACCCCTATGTGTTTAAAAAAAATCAACTATATGCATTGAGCTTATCTGATACTTTAAACTTCATGTTCGCTGAAATAAGACACAAATGACTCAAGAGGGAGCCAGAGATCTAGATAACCAGAAGAAAGAAAAACAACCTTAACCTGACCCGATTATTCTCCTCCCACTCCTGCTGGCGTCAGCAGATTCTGCCATTACTCTCCTGAAGTTACCGGTAATAGGTTAGGAGTCGGCAACCTTTCTCATGTTGAATGACCTTACCGTTTCTACCCATCTGCATGCCGGTTATGGTTTTCACACATTTCTGTGGAAAAGTTTAATTTCATTTATAATAACGTCTTCATATGTCAAAATATATTGTAATGTGGAAAATCAAAATTATATCCAAAACTAAATTAAAATGATACTAACTTAAAAAAGTAACTTCTATTGCCAACTATGGTGAAAAAAAATAGTCTACATAAAGCCAACAATAAAAACATTGCAACCTGCAGTTAGAAAATATCCTGATAAAAAATAAAATATTCTATAAATCACATTGGCTTCATATGGCCTGTCTGCAACGAACTTGACATATTGTATCAACTATTAACTTGAGTCGGGGACAAGTAAACGTATAACATTGTATAAAATATTCTGGGTCTTCAGAGTTTCCAGACACAGCTGTTGGCTAGTTGAGTAATGGATAAGAAGCTGTGCTTGACTTGGCCTGGAGCTGAGTACCTTCACCTCAAATGATCTACTGCTTGAGTTCCTCTTCCTCATCTAGAATATTATCTCAATGTTCTACTGCTTGAGTTCCTCTTCCTCTTATAGAATATTATCTCAATGTTCTACTGCTTGAGCTCCTCTTCCTCATCTAGAATATTATCTCAATGTTCTACTGCTTGAGCTCCTCTTCCTCATCTAGAATATTATCTCAATGTTCTACTGCTTGAGTTCCTCTTCCTCATCTAGAATATTATCTCAATGTTCTACTGCTTGAGTTCCTCTTCCTCATCTAGAATATTATCTCAATGTTCTACTGCTTGAGTTCCTCTTCCTCATCTGGAATATTATCTCAAAAGTATTATGGAGCTCCTACACCTGAATATAAAAACAGTTCCGGAACCCAAAATGAGTTCCGGAACCTATTCCAGTCCAAGTCAACCACTGATAAGAGGTAATCAGGTAGGGCTATTTTATGATGTTTCCACTGGACCAGAGCATGAAATGTTTCTCTTTCACTCTTGAGTGGTTATCGAAAGGGGAGAGAGCTGGAAGGATTTTTCAAATACTTTGAGGAAAACATTTACTTTGAGAAGCTCCACAGTTTATTAGTGGTGGAGATTTAAAAACAAATCAAATTTTACTTGTCACAGTCACATGGTTAGCAGATGTTAATGGTCACATGGTTAGCAGATGTTAATGGTCACATGGTTAGCAGATGTTAATGGTCACATGGTTAGCAGATGTTAATGGTCACATGGTTAGCAGATGTTAATGGTCACATGGTTAGCAGATGTTAATGGTCACATGGTTAGCAGATGTTAATGGTCACATGGTTAGCAGATGTTAATGGTCACATGGTTAGCAGATGTTAATGGTCACATGGTTAGCAGATGTTAATGGTCACATGGTTAGCAGATGTTATTGGTCACATGGTTAGCAGATGTTAATGGTCACATGGTTAGCAGATGTTAATGGTCACATGGTTAGCAGATGTTAATGGTCACATGGTTAGCAGATGTTAATGGTCACATGGTTAGCAGATGTTAATGGTCACATGGTTAGCAGATGTTAATGGTCACATGGTTAGCAAATGCTTGTGCTTCTAGTTCCGACAATGCAGTAATATCTACAAGTAATCAAACAATTTCACAACTACTACCTTATACACACAAGTGTAAAGGGATAAATAATATGTACATAAAGATATATGAATGAGTGATGGTACAGAGCGGCATAGGCAAGATGCCGTAGATGGTATCGAGTACAGTATATACATATGAGATGAGTAATGTAGGGTATGTAAACATTATATAAAGTGGCATTGTTTAAAGTGGCTAGTGATACATTTATTACAGACATTTTTCCATTATTAAAGTGGCTGGAGTTGAGTCAGTATGTTGGCAGCAGCCACTCAATGTTAGTGATGGCTGTTTAACAGTCTGATGGCCTTGAGATAGAAGCTGTTTTTCAGTCTCTCAGTCCCCTTTATGCCAATCCGAAAGAGATCTCCTAAATGGACACATTTATATACCTACATTTGAATGCAGGACAGGTAGCTTATAGGCAGATATACTTCTATGTGTAATCAGGTTCGTGTCTAGCTGATAGAACTCTAGAATTCTCAGTGATAGAATGTCTCTATAGAAGTAAAGGAGAGACTTCTAGCTGATAGAACTCTAGAACTCTCAGTGATAGAACTCTAGAATTCTCAGTGATAGAATGTCTCTATAGAACTAAAGGAGAGAATTCTCAGTGATAGAACTCTAGAATTCTCAAGTGATAGAATGTCTCTATAGAAGTAAAGGAGAGACTTCTAGCTGATAGAACTCTAGAACTCTCAGTGATAGAACTCTAGAACTCTCAGTGATAGAATGTCTCTATAGAAGTAAAGGAGAGACTTCTAGCTGATAGAACTCTAGAACTCTCAGTGATAGAACTCTAGAACTCTCAGTGATAGAATGTCTCTATAGAAGTAAAGGAGAGACTTCTAGCTGATAGAACTCTAGAATTCTCAGTGATAGAATGTCTCTATAGAAACTCAACATTGACAGCAACGCTCCAAACAAAAGACAATTGACTAAAATTGAATTGACAAAACTCGGGAAATGGAATGAAACAAACATTGTAGATTAGAAATGATGAGAGAGAGAGACAGAGAGAGAGAGAGAGAGAGAGAGAGAGAGAGAGAGAGAGAGACAGAGAGAGGGGGAGAGAGAGAGAGAGACAGAGA
>NW_022261983.1:20107347-20112347 GCF_002021735.2 Oncorhynchus kisutch
AGGAGAGGAGAGGAGAGGAGAGGAGAGGAGAGGAGAGGAGAGGAGAGGAGAGGAGAGGAGAGGAGAGGAGAGGAGAGGAGAGGAGAGAGAGGAGAGGAGAGGAGAGGAGAGGAGAGGAGAGGAGAGGAGAGGAGAGGGAGGTAGAGGAGGGTAGGGAGTAGTAGAGAGGAGAGGAGAGGGGTGAGATCGAGAGGAGAGGAGAGGAGAGGAGAGGAGAGGAGAGGAGAGGAGAGGAGAGGAGAGGAGAGGAGAGGAGAGGAGAGGAGAGAGGTCAGATCGAGAGGAGAGGAGAGGAATCTAATTCATTATAACTGGACCACAGGGACCCGTCCACCACACACACACACACACACACACACACACACACACACACACACTCAGGACTGTGTCTGAAGTGAGGAAGGCTCCCCTCCTAAGGCCATTTAAGGACAACCACAGATGAACACTGTGTGAGTGAGAGTGTGTGTGTGTGTGTGTGTGTGTGTGTGTGTGTGTGTGTGTGTGTGTGTGTGTGTGTGTGTGTGTGTGTGTGTGGCTCGTCTCACCAGTCCCCTTGGACAGTGTATTGTAGTGTAGACAGTCACCATTATGTGTTAGTGAACTGAGAGAACAGCATCAGCTGAGAGACACACACCTCTACCTCTACCAGCTACACAACAGACTGATACACACCTCTACCAGCTACACAACAGACTGATACACACCTCTACCAGCTACACAACAGACTGATACACACCTCTACCAGCTACACACCAGACTGATACACACCTCTACCAGCTACACAATAGACTGATACACACCTCTACCAGCTACACAACAGACTGATACACACCTCTACCAGCTACACAACAGACTGATACACACCTCTACCAGCTACACAACAGACTGATACACACCTCTACCAAACTACACAACAGACTGATACACACCTCTACCAGCTACACAACAGACTGATACACACCTCTAACAGCTACACAACAGACTGATACACACCTCTACCAGCTACACAACAGACTGATACACACCTCTACCAGCTACACAACAGGCTGATACACACCTCTACCAGCTACACAACAGACTGATACACACCTCTATCAGCTACACAACAGACTGATACACACCTCTACCAGCTACACAACAGACTGATACACACCTCTACCAGCTACACAACAGACTGATACACACCTCTACCAGCTACACAACAGACTGATACACACCTCTACCAGCTACACAACAGACTGATACACACCTCTACCAGCTACACAACAGACTGATACACACCTCTACCAGCTACACAACAGACTGATACACACCTCTACCAGCTACACAACAGACTGATACACACCTCTACCTCTACCAGCTACACAACAGACTGATACACACCTCTACCTCTACCAGCTACACGACAGACTGATACACACCTCTACCAGCTACACAACAGACTGATACACACCTCTACCAGCTACACAACAGACTGATACACACCTCTACCAGCTACACAACAGACTGATACACACCTCTACCAGCTACACAAACAGACTGATACACACCTCTACCAGCTACACAACAGACTGATACACACCTCTACCAGCTACACAACAGACTGATACACACCCTCTACCAGCTACACAACAGACTGATACACACCTCTACCAGCTACACAACAGACTGATACACACCTCTACCGCTACCAGCTACACAACAGACTGATACACACCTCTACCTCTACCAGCTACACGACAGACTGATACACACCTCTACCAGCTACACAACAGACTGATACACACCTCTACCAGCTACACAACAGACTGATACACACCTCTACCTCTACCAGCTACACAACAGACTGATACACACCTCTACCAGCTACACAACAGACTGATACACACCTCTACCAGCTAGACAACAGGCTGATACACACCTCTACCAGCTACACAACAGACTGATACACACCTCTACCAGCTACACAACAGACTGATACACACCTCTACCAGCTACACAACAGACTGATACACACCTCTACCAGCTACACAACAGACTGATACACACCTCTACCAGCTACACAACAGACTGATACACACCTCTACCAGCTACACAACAGACTGATACACACCTCTACCAGCTACACAACAGACTGATACACACCTCTACCAGCTACACACCAGACTGATACACACATCTACCTCTACCAGCTACACAACAGACTGATACACACCTCTACCTCTACCAGCTACACGACAGACTGATACACACCTCTACCAGCTACACAACAGACTGATACACACCTCTACCAGCTACACAACAGACTGATACACACCTCTACCAGCTACACAACAGACTGATACACACCTCTACCAGCTACACAACAGACTGATACACACCTCTACCAGCTAGACAACAATTGGCTGATACACACCTCTACCAGCTACACAACAGAATGATACACACCTCTACCAGCTACACAACAGACTGATACACACCTCTACCAGCTAGACAACAGGCTGATACACACCTCTACCAGCTACACAACAGACTGATACACACCTCTACCAGCTACACAACAGACTGATACACACCTCTACCAGCTACACAACAGACTGATACACACCTCTACCTCTACCAGCTACACAACAGACTGATACACACCTCTACCAGCTACACAACAGACTGATACACACCTCTACCAGCTAGACAACAGGCTGATACACACCTCTACCAGCTACACAACAGACTGATACACACCTCTACCAGCTACACAACAGACTGATACACACCTCTACCAGCTACACAACAGACTGATACACACCTCTACCAGCTACACAACAGACTGATACACACCTCTACCAGCTACACAACAGACTGATACACACCTCTTCCTCTACCAGCTACACAACAGACTGATACACACCTCTACCTCTACCAGCTACACGACAGACTGATACACACCTCTACCAGCTACACAACAGACTGATACACACCTCTACCAGCTACACAACAGACTGATACACACCTCTACCAGCTACACAACAGACTGATACACACCTCTACCAGCTACACAACAGACTGATACACACCTCTACCAGCTACACAACAGACTGATACACACCTCTACCAGCTACACAACAGACTGATACACACCTCTACCAGCTACACAACAGACTGATACACACCTCTACCAGCTACACAACAGACTGATACACACCTCTACAGCTACACAACAGACTGATACACACCAGACTGATACACACCTCTACCTCTACCAGCTACACAACAGACTGATACACACCTCTACCTCTACCAGCTATACGACAGACTGATACACACCTCTACCAGCTACACAACAGACTGATACACACCTCTACCAGCTACACAACAGACTGATACACACCTCTACCAGCTACACAACAGACTGATACACACCTCTACCTCTACCAGCTACACAACAGACTGATACACACCTCTACCAGCTACACAACAGACTGATACACATCTCTACCAGCTAGACAACAGGCTGATACACACCTCTACCAGCTACACAACAGACTGATACACACCTCTACCAGCTACACAACAGACTGATACACACCTCTACCAGCTACACAACAGACTGATACACACCTCTACCAGCTACACACCAGACTGATACACACCTCTACCAGCTACACAACAGACTGATACACACCTCTACCAGCTACACAACAGACTGATACACACCTCTACCAGCTACACAACAGACTGATACACACCTCTACCAGCTACACAACAGACTGATACACACCTCTACCAGCTACACAACAGACTGATACACACCTCTACCAGCTACACAACAGACTGATACACACCTCTACCAGCTACACAACAGACTGATACACACCTCTACCAGCTAGACAACAGGCTGATACACACCTCTACCAGCTACACAACAGACTGATACACACCTCTACCAGCTACACAACAGACTGATACACACCTCTAACAGCTACACAGCAGACTGGTCATTATAATGAGATGGATAACACAACTGACTGGTCTTTATAATGAGATGGATAACACAACTGACTGGTCATTATAATGAGATGGATAACACAACTGACTGGTACATGGCATTATAATGAGATGGATAACACAACTGACTGGTCATTATAATGAGATGGATAACACAACTGACTGGTCATTATAATGAGATGGATAACACAACTGACTGGTCATTATAATGAGATGGATAACACATCTGACTGGTAGATGGCATTATAATGAGGTGGATTACACAACTGACTGGTCATTATAATGAGAAGGATAACACAACTGACTGGTCATTATAATGAGATGGACAACACAACTGACTGGTCATTATAATGAGATGGATAACACAACTGACTGGTCATTATAATGAGATGGATTACACAACTGACTGGTCATTATAATGAGATGGATAACACAACTGACTGGTCATTATAATGAGATAGATAACACAACTGACTGGTCATTATAATGAGATGGATAACACAACTGACTGGTCATTATAATGAGATGGATAACACAACTGACTGGTCTTTATAATGAGAAGGATAACACAACTGACTGGTCATTATAAATAGATGGATAACACAACTGACTGGTCATTTTAAATAGATGGATAACACAACTGACTGGTCATTATAATGAGATGGATAACACAACTGACTGGTACATGACATTATAATGAGATGGATAACACAACTGACTGGTCATTATAATGAGATAGATAACACAACTGACTGGTCATTATAATGAGATAGATAACACAACTGACTGGTCATTATAATGAGAAGGATAACACAACTGACTGGTCATTATAATGAGATGGACAACACAACTGACTGGTCATTATAATGAGATGGATAACACAACTGACTGGTCATTATAATGAGATGGATTACACAACTGACTGGTCATTATAATGAGATGGATTACACAACTGACTGGTCATTATAATGAGATGGATAACACAACTGACTGGT
>NW_022261983.1:20117347-20134847 GCF_002021735.2 Oncorhynchus kisutch
GATGGAACCATGAGGGTGGTACCAAGGGAATGGAACCATGAGGATGGAACAGTGGGGATGGAACCATGAGAATGGAACCATGAGGGTGGAACCATGAGAACGGAACCATGAGGATGGAACCATGAGAACGGAACCATGAGGGTGAAACCAAGAGAATGGAACCATGAGGATGGAACAATGGGAATAGATCCATGAGGATGGAACCATGAGAATGGAACCATGAGAGTGGAACCATGATGATGGAACCATGAGGGTGGTACCAAGGGAATGGAACCATGAGGATTGAACCATGAGAATGAACCATGAGGCAGCCTGAGGTTAGATCTTCAATATTACTGACCATCACTCTGGCCCCAGCATGTGTGTTTTAACGTGTGTGTGTGTGTGTGTGTGTGGTATCGTGGTATGAAAAATAATTGTAACTTTTTGCAATTTAAAAACGATTAAAAGTTGCCAGGGACAACATTTCCCTGGACCCTCGGCTACTGAAAATGTTCCCCTGACCCTCGGCTACTGAAAATGTTTCCCTGACCCTCGGCTACTGAAAATGTTCCCCTGACCCTCGGCTACTGAAAATGTTCCCCTGACCCTCGGCTACTGAAAATGTTCCCCTGACCCTAGGCTACTGAAAATGTTCCCCTGACCCTAGGCTACTGAAAATGTTCCCCTGACCCTAGGCTACTGAAAATGTTCCCCGGACCCTCCCCATTTACAAATGAATCAGTGTGTGTGTGTGTGTGTGTGTGCGTGTGTGTTGTGTGTGTGTGTGTGTTTGTCTAAGAAACAACTTCCTGCTATGAAAAAGGGTGAAAGGTCACAAACCCCGGTTTGGGCAGAATAGAAGCGTTGGTTTCTATTATTTACGTTGCTATGTGGACCGGACTGGGTCTGTGTTTTTTATTAAATTTACCACAACTAGAACCCGTGGAACCGTCTAGACGTGTTGTTTCCTTGTGATGAGATTGCTGTGGAACAGGATTGTTATTGTTATTGTTATTATTATTGTTATTGTTATTATTATTGTTATTGTTATTATTATTGTTATTGTTATTGTTATTATTATTGTTATTGTTATTGTTATTGTTATTGTTGTTGTTATTGTTATTGTTATTGTTATTATTATTGTTATTGTTATTATTATTGTTATGGTTATTATTATTGTTATTATTATTGTTATTGTTATTATTATTGTTATTGTTATTATTATTATTATTATTATTATTATTATTATTGCTATTATTATGGTTATTGTTATTATTATTGTTATTATTATTATAATTATTATTATTACAATATATATATTGCATGTTTTACTAAACAAAACGTTGATCTCAGTCAATAAAAAGGTTTTTAAGATAGCTCTGTTGTCTTTATTTGGTGTGTGTGTGTGTGTTGGACGTCGTACTGTCACATGTACTTGAACTGTCTCTCCTGACTCTTCCTCTGTTGGTTCTGTGGATGGATGGAGGAAGACGAGTACGGTGGACGGAGGGAGAGATGGAGCCGCCTGAAGCAGACAGGCAGACGCTCCTCTTCCCAGAGTACTTCCAAACTCTCTTCTCGTCTCTCCTCTCGCTCTCTCTCGTCTCACCTATCTCTCTCTCTCTCATCTCTGTCTCTCTCTCTCATTCGTCTCTCTTTAAATAATGTATGGTAGAAAAAGGAAGGTATGTAGGGGGATGCTCTCTTCTCCTTCTCTCCTTCTCTCCTCTTTAATAATAGAGTGGTATGAGACATTGACTGTCACTCTGGATCCCTGTCTGCTCTTAATGGATCCCTCCCTCCCTCTATCCCTCCATCTATCCCTCCCTCCCTACCTCCCTCCATTCCTCCCTCCCTCCCTCTATCCCTCCCTCCCTCTATCCCTCCTCTATCCTCCCTCTATCCCTCCTCTATCCCTCCCTCCATTCCTCTATCCCTCCCTCTATCCCTCCCTCTATCCCTCCCTCCCTACCTCCCTCCCTCCGTCTATCCCTCCCTCCCTCCCTCCATCTATCCCTCCCTCCCTACCTCCCTCCATTCCTCCCTCCCTCCCTCTATCCCTCCCTCTATCCCTCCCTCTATCCCTCCCTCCATTCCTCTATCCCTCCCTCTATCCCTCCCTCTATCCCTCCCTCCCTACCTCCCTCCCTCCGTCTATCCCTCCCTCCCTCCCTCCATCTATCCCTCCCTCCCTCCCTCTATCCCTCCCTCCCTCTATCCCTCCCTCCCTCCCTCTATCCCTCCCTCCCTTCCTCTATCCCTCCCTACCTCCCTCCATCCCTCCCTCCATCCCTCCCTCTATCCCTCCCGAACTCCCTCCCTCACTCTATCCCTACCTCCCTCTATCCCTCCCTAACTCCCTCCCTCCCTCTACCCCCTCCATCCCTCCCTACCTCCCTCCCTCTATCCCTCCTTAACTCCCTCCCTACCTCCCTCCCTAACTCCCTCCCTCCCTATATCCCTCCATCCCTCCCTACCTCCATCCCTCTATCCCTCCCTAACTCCCTCCCTCCCTCTATCCCTCCCTACCTCCCTCCCTCTATCCCTCCCTAACTCCCTCCCTCCCTCTATCCCTCCCTCCCTCTATCCCTCCATCCCTCCCTCTATCCCTCCCTAACTCCCTCCCTCCCTCTATCCTCCTCCATCCTCCCTCTATCCCTCCATCCCTCCCTACCTCCATCCCTCTATCCCTCCCTAACTCCCTCCCTCCCTCTATCCCTCCCTAACTCCCTCCCCTTCCTCTATCCCTCCATCCCTCCCTCTATCCCTCCATCCCTCCCTACCCTCCCTCCCTCTATCCCTCCCTAACTCCCTCCATCCCTCCCTCCCTAACTCCCTCTATCCCTCCCTCCCTCCTCCCTCGAACCCTCCCTCTATACCGTCCTCCCTCTATCCCTCCCTCTTTCCCTTCCTCTATCCCTCCCTCCCTCCTCCCTCGATCCCTCCCTCTATACCGTCCTCCCTCTATCCCTCCCTCTTTCCCTTCCTCTATCCCTCCATCCCTCCCTCCCTCCATCCTCTCCCCTTCTATCCCCTCCTCTCCCGTCCTCTCTCCTCCCCTCCCCTCCCATCCATCCTCTCCCCTTCTATCCCCTCCTCTCCTGTCCTCTGCTGTGCTCTCCTCCCCTCTGTAGTCAGAGGGAACTAATGGATAATGGCATCTGACTTCTCATTCACTCTCAGATTACACACACACACACACACGCACACACACAAAGGCACTAATGGCCTGTGGGCAATATGCATCTCCATTTACTCTGGGATCAGGGATTAACACTCCCACTCTCCATCCACAGCATAATTTGACCCCACTCTGAAGCACCAATCTAATGTTCAATCTCTATCACTGTGTCAGTCTCTATGTGTTGTTACCAATCTAATGTTCAATCTCTATCAGTCTCTATGTGTTGTTACCAATCTAATGTTCAATCTCTATCACTGTATCAGTCTCTACGTATTGTTACCAATCTAATGTTCATCTCTATCAGTCTCTATGTGTTGTTACCAATCTAATGTTCAATCTCTATCAGTCTCTACATATTGTTACCAATCTAATGTTCAATCTCTATCACTGTATCAGTCTCTACGTATTGTTACCAATCTAATGTTCAATCTCTATCAGTCTCTATGTATTGTTACCAATCTAATGTTCAATCTCTATCAGTCTCTATGTATTGTTACCAATCTAATGTTCAATGTCTATCAGTCTCTATGTATTGTTACCAATCTAATGTTCAATGTCTATCAGTCTCTATGTATTGTTACCAATCTAATGTTCAATCTCTATCAGTCTCTATGTATTGTTACCAATCTAATGTTCAATCTCTATCAGTCTCTATGTATTGTTACCAATCTAATGTTCAATCTCTATCAGTCTCTATGTATTGTTACCAATCTAATGTTCAATGTCTATCAGTCTCTACGTATTGTTACCAATCTAATGTTCAATGTCTATCAGTCTCTACGTATTGTTACCAATCTAATGTTCAATCTCTATCAGTCTCTATGTATTGTTACCAATCTAATGTTCAATCTCTATCACTGTATCAGTCTCTATGTATTGTTACCAATCTAATGTTCAATCTCTATCAGTCTCTATGTATTGTTACCAATCTAATGTTCAATCTCTATCAGTCTCTATGTATTGTTACCAATCTAATGTTCAATCTCTATCAGTCTCTATGTATTGTTACCAATCTAATGTTCAATGTCTATCAGTCTCTACGTATTGTTACCAATCTAATGTTCAATGTCTATCAGTCTCTACGTATTGTTACCAATCTAATGTTCAATCTCTATCAGTCTCTATGTATTGTTACCAATCTAATGTTCAATCTCTATCACTGTATCAGTCTCTATGTATTGTTACCTCTCTCTAAAAGTGAAATTAACAATAAAAATGAACAGTAAACATTACACAAAGTCTGTTTGTGTTTGTGAACAGAGCAACAGGACCAGCTTGCTTAGGGGACTCTTCTCCAGGTTCATCTCTCTCTCTCTCTCTCTCTCTCTCTCTCTCTCTCTCTCTCTCTCTCTCTCTCTGTCTCTCTCTCTCTCTCTCTTTCTCTCGCTCTCTCTCTCTCTCTCTCTCTCTCTTTCTTTCTTTCTCTCTCACTCTCTCTCTTTCTCACTCTCTCTTACATACTATTTTTTCCTCTCCCCCTCTCTCTCTCTCTCTCTCTCTCTCTCTCAGGGGAAGGTTATTAATACACACACTGGACCATGCAGTAGAATCAGCTATGATATTTAATGAGCTGTACAGCAGGCTGAGACATGTAGTTAGGGAGACATGAGGGTGTGTTGTGGGGTGAGCTGAGACATGTAGTTAGGGAGACATGAGGGTGTGTTGTGGGTGAGCTGAGACATGTAGTTAGGGAGACATGAGGGTGTGTTGTGGAGTGAGCTGAGACATGTAGTTAGGGGGACATGAGGGTGTGTTGTGGGGTGAGCTGAGACATGTAGTTAGGGGGACATGAGGGTGTGTTGTGGGGTGAGCTGAGACATGTAGTTAGGGGGACATGAGGGTGTGTTGTGGGGTGAGCTGAGACTCTACCATCACTAAGGGTTAATCCATCTCTACCATCACTAAGGGTTAATCCATCTCTACCATCACTAAGGGTTAATCCCTCTCTACCATCACTAAGGGTTAATCCATCTCTACTATCACTAAGGGTTAATCCATCTCTACCACACTAAGGGTTAATCCATCACTACCATCACTAAGGGTTAATCCATCTCTACCATCACTAAGGGTTAATCCATCTCTACCACACTAAGGGTTAATCCATCTCTACTATCACGAAGGGTTAATCCATCTCTACCACACTACGGGTTAATCAATCTCTACCATCACTAAGGGTTAATCCATCTCTATCACACTACGGGTTAATCCATCTCTACCACACTAAGGGTTAATCCATCTCTACTATCACTAAGGGTTAATCCCTCTCTACCATCACTAAGGGTTAATCCATCTCTACCATCACTAAGGGTTAATCCATCTCTACCATCACTAAGGGTTAATCCATCTTTACCACACTACGGGTTAATCAATCTCTACCACACTAAGGGTTAATCCCTCTCTACCATCACTAAGGGTTAATCCCTCTCTACCATCACTAAGGGTTAATCCATCTCTACCACACTAAGGGTTAATCCATCTCTACCACACTAAGGGTTAATCCATCTCTACCATCACTAAGGGTTAATCCATCTCTAACATCACTAAGGGTTCATCTATCACTACCATCACTAAGGGTTAATCTATCTCTACCATCACTAAGGATTAATCCATCTCTACCATCACTAAGGGTTAATCCCTCTCTACCATCACTAAGGGTTAATCCATCTCTACCATCACTAAGGGTTAATCCATCTCTACCACACTAAGGGTTAATCCATCACTACCATCACTACCATCACTAAGGGTTAATTCATCTCTACCCTCACTAAGAGTTCATCCATCTCTACCACACTAAGGGTTAATCCATCTCTACCATCACTAAGGGTTAATCCATCTCTACCATCACTAATGGTTAATCCATCTCTACCACACTAAGGGTTAATCCATCTCTACCATCACTACCACACTAAGGGTTAATCAATCTCTACCATCACTAAGGGTTAATCCATCTCTAACACAGTAAGGGTTAATCCCTCTCTACCATCACTAAGGGTTAATCCCTCTCTACCATCACTAAGGGTTAATCCATCTCTACCATCTCTACCATCACTAAGGGTTAATCCATCTCTACCATCACTAAGGGTTAATCCATCTCTACCATCTCTACCATCACTAATGGTTAATCCATCTCTACCATCACTACCATCACTAAGGGTTAATCCATCTCTACTATCACTAAGGGTTAATCCCTCTCTACCATCACTAAGGGTTAATCCATCTCTACCATCACTAAGGGTTAATCCATCTCTACCATCACTAAGGGTTAATCCATCTTTACCACACTACGGGTTAATCAATCTCTACCACACTAAGGGTTAATCCCTCTCTACCATCACTAAGGGTTAATCCCTCTCTACCATCACTAAGGGTTAATCCATCTCTACCACACTAAGGGTTAATCCATCTCTACCACACTAAGGGTTAATCCATCTCTACCATCACTAAGGGTTAATCCATCTCTAACATCACTAAGGGTTCATCTATCACTACCATCACTAAGGGTTAATCTATCTCTACCATCACTAAGGATTAATCCATCTCTACCATCACTAAGGGTTAATCCCTCTCTACCATCACTAAGGGTTAATCCATCTCTACCATCACTAAGGGTTAATCCATCTCTACCACACTAAGGGTTAATCCATCACTACCATCACTACCATCACTAAGGGTTAATTCATCTCTACCCTCACTAAGAGTTCATCCATCTCTACCACACTAAGGGTTAATCCATCTCTACCATCACTAAGGGTTAATCCATCTCTACCATCACTAATGGTTAATCCATCTCTACCACACTAAGGGTTAATCCATCTCTACCATCACTACCACACTAAGGGTTAATCCATCTCTACCATCACTAATGGTTAATCCATCTCTACCACACTAAGGGTTAATCCATCTCTACCATCACTACCACACTAAGGGTTAATCAATCTCTACCATCACTAAGGGTTAATCCATCTCTAACACAGTAAGGGTTAATCCCTCTCTACCATCACTAAGGGTTAATCCCTCTCTACCATCACTAAGGGTTAATCCATCTCTACCATCTCTACCATCACTAAGGGTTAATCCATCTCTACCATCACTAAGGGTTAATCCATCTCTACCATCTCTACCATCACTAATGGTTAATCCATCTCTACCATCACTACCATCACTAAGGGTTAATCCATCTCTACCATCACTAAGGGTTAATCCATCTCTACCATCACTAAGAGTTAATCCATCTCTACCATCACTAAGGGTTAATCCATCTCTACCATCACTAAGGGTTAATCCATCTCTACCATCACTAAGGGTTAATCCATCTCTAACACACGAAGGGTTAATCCATCTCTACCATCACTAAGGGTTAATCCATCTCTACCATCACTAAGGGTTAATCCCTCTCTACGATCACTAAGGGTTAATCCATCTCTACCACACTAAGGGTTAATCCATCTCTACCACACTAAGGGTTAATCCATCTCTACCACACCAAGGGTTAATCCATCTCTACCACACTAAGGGTTAATCCATCTCTACCACACTAAGGGTTAGTCCATCTCCACCATCACCAAGGGTTAATCCATCTCTACCATCTCTACCATCACTAAGGGTTAAACCATGTCAACCATCTCTACCACACTAAGGGTTAATCCATCTCTACCACACTAAGGGTTAATCCATCTCTACCATTACTAAGGGTTAATCCATCTCTACCATCACTAAGGGTTAGTCCATCTCTACCATTACTAAGGGTTAATCCATCTCTACCATCTCTACCATCACTAAGGGTTAATCCATCTCTACCATCTCTACCACACTAAGGGTTAATCCATCTCTACCACACTAAGGGTTAATCCATCTCTACCACACTAAGGGTTAATCCATCTCTACCATCACTAAGGGTTAATCCATCTCTACCACACTAAGGGTTAATCCATCTCTACCACACTAAGGGTTAGTCCATCTCCACCATCACTAAGGGTTAATCCATCTCTACCATCTCTACCGATCACTAAGGGTTAATCCATGTCAACCATCTCTACCACACTAAGGGTTAATCCATCTCTACCACACTAAGGGTAATCCATCTCTACCATCACTAATGGTTAATCCATCTCTACCACACTAAGGGTTAATCCATCTCTACCATCACTACCACACTAAGGGTTAATCAATCTCTACCATCACTAAGGGTTAATCCATCTCTAACACAGTAAGGGTTAATCCCTCTCTACCATCACTAAGGGTTAATCCCTCTCTACCATCACTAAGGGTTAATCCATCTCTACCATCTCTACCATCACTAAGGGTTAATCCATCTCTACCATCACTAAGGGTTAATCCATCTCTACCATCTCTACCATCACTAATGGTTAATCCATCTCTACCATCACTACCATCACTAAGGGTTAATCCATCTCTACTATCACTAAGGGTTAATCCCTCTCTACCATCACTAAGGGTTAATCCATCTCTACCATCACTAAGGGTTAATCCATCTCTACCATCACTAAGGGTTAATCCATCTTTACCACACTACGGGTTAATCAATCTCTACCACACTAAGGGTTAATCCCTCTCTACCATCACTAAGGGTTAATCCCTCTCTACCATCACTAAGGGTTAATCCATCTCTACCACACTAAGGGTTAATCCATCTCTACCACACTAAGGGTTAATCCATCTCTACCATCACTAAGGGTTAATCCATCTCTAACATCACTAAGGGTTCATCTATCACTACCATCACTAAGGGTTAATCTATCTCTACCATCACTAAGGATTAATCCATCTCTACCATCACTAAGGGTTAATCCCTCTCTACCATCACTAAGGGTTAATCCATCTCTACCATCACTAAGGGTTAATCCATCTCTACCACACTAAGGGTTAATCCATCACTACCATCACTACCATCACTAAGGGTTAATTCATCTCTACCCTCACTAAGAGTTCATCCATCTCTACCACACTAAGGGTTAATCCATCTCTACCATCACTAAGGGTTAATCCATCTCTACCATCACTAATGGTTAATCCATCTCTACCACACTAAGGGTTAATCCATCTCTACCATCACTACCACACTAAGGGTTAATCCATCTCTACCATCACTAATGGTTAATCCATCTCTACCACACTAAGGGTTAATCCATCTCTACCATCACTACCACACTAAGGGTTAATCAATCTCTACCATCACTAAGGGTTAATCCATCTCTAACACAGTAAGGGTTAATCCCTCTCTACCATCACTAAGGGTTAATCCCTCTCTACCATCACTAAGGGTTAATCCATCTCTACCATCTCTACCATCACTAAGGGTTAATCCATCTCTACCATCACTAAGGGTTAATCCATCTCTACCATCTCTACCATCACTAATGGTTAATCCATCTCTACCATCACTACCATCACTAAGGGTTAATCCATCTCTACCATCACTAAGGGTTAATCCATCTCTACCATCACTAAGAGTTAATCCATCTCTACCATCACTAAGGGTTAATCCATCTCTACCATCACTAAGGGTTAATCCATCTCTACCATCACTAAGGGTTAATCCATCTCTAACACACGAAGGGTTAATCCATCTCTACCATCACTAAGGGTTAATCCATCTCTACCATCACTAAGGGTTAATCCCTCTCTACGATCACTAAGGGTTAATCCATCTCTACCACACTAAGGGTTAATCCATCTCTACCACACTAAGGGTTAATCCATCTCTACCACACCAAGGGTTAATCCATCTCTACCACACTAAGGGTTAATCCATCTCTACCACACTAAGGGTTAGTCCATCTCCACCATCACCAAGGGTTAATCCATCTCTACCATCTCTACCATCACTAAGGGTTAAACCATGTCAACCATCTCTACCACACTAAGGGTTAATCCATCTCTACCACACTAAGGGTTAATCCATCTCTACCATTACTAAGGGTTAATCCATCTCTACCATCACTAAGGGTTAGTCCATCTCTACCATTACTAAGGGTTAATCCATCTCTACCATCTCTACCATCACTAAGGGTTAATCCATCTCTACCATCTCTACCACACTAAGGGTTAATCCATCTCTACCACACTAAGGGTTAATCCATCTCTACCACACTAAGGGTTAATCCATCTCTACCATCACTAAGGGTTAATCCATCTCTACCACACTAAGGGTTAATCCATCTCTACCACACTAAGGGTTAGTCCATCTCCACCATCACTAAGGGTTAATCCATCTCTACCATCTCTACCGATCACTAAGGGTTAATCCATGTCAACCATCTCTACCACACTAAGGGTTAATCCATCTCTACCACACTAAGGGTTAATCCATCTCTACCATCACTAAGGGTTAATCCATCTCTACCATCACGAAGGGTTAATCCATCTCTACCATCTCAACCATCACTAAGGGTTAATCCATCTCTACCATGTCTACCACACTAAGGGTTAATCCATCTCTACCACACTAAGGGTTAATCCATCTCTACCATCACTAAGGGTTAATCCATCTCTACCATCACTAAGGGTTAATCCATCTCTAACATCACTAAGGGTTAATCCATCTCTACTATCACTAAGGGTTAATCCATCTCTACCATCTCTACCATCAGTAAGGGTTAATCCATCTCTACCATCACTAAGGGTTAATCCATCTCTACCATCTCTACCATCACTAAGGGTTAATCCATCTCTACCATCACTAAGGGTTAATCCATCTCTACCATCACTAAGGGTTAATCCATCTCTACCATCTCTACCATCACTAAGGGTTAATCCATCTCTACCATCACTAAGGGTTAATCCATCTCTACCATCACTAAGGGTAATCCATCTCTACCATCACTATCACACTAAGGGTTCATCCATCTCTACCATCACTAAGGGTTAATCCATCTCTACCATCACTATCACACTACGGGTTAATCCATCTCTACCATCACTAAGGGTTAATCCATCTCTACCATCACTAAGGGTTAATCCATCTCTACCATCACTATCACACTAAGGGTTAATCCATCTCTACCATCACTAAGGGTTAATCCATCTCTACCACACTAAGGGTTAAACCATCTCTACCATCACTAAGGGTTAATCCATCTCTACCATCACTATCACCCTAAGGGTTCATCCATCTCTACCATCACTAAGGGTTAATCCATCTCTACCATCACTATCACACTAAGGGTTAATCCATCTCTACCACACTAAATGATAAGATGTAATTGAGGTAACTTGGAATAAAGTCTCGTATCATTTACATTTTAATTTAGTTTTATTTCACCTTTATTTAACCAGGTAGGCCAGTTGAGAACACCTTTATTTAACCAGGTAGGCCAGTTGAGAACACCTTTATTTAACCAGGTGGCCAGTTGAGAACAAGTTCTCATTTACAACTGTGACCTGGCCAAGATCATTTCACAAATGAACACTGGAATGGTAGATGAATGTCCAAGTAGAGATACTGGGGTACAAAGGAACAAGATAAATAAATAAATACAGTATGGGGATGAGGTAGTTGGATGGGCTGTTTACAGATGGGCTATGTACAGGTGCAGTGATCTGTGAGCTGCTCTGACAGCTGGTGCTTAAAGCTAGTGAGGGAGATATGAGTCTCCAGAATCAGTGATTTTTGCAATTCGTTCCAGTCATTGGCAGCAGAGAACTGGAAGGAAAGGCGGATAAAGGAGGAATTGGCTTTGGGGAGTGACCAGTGAGATATACCTGCTGGAGCGCGTGCTACGAGTGGGTGCTGCTATGGTGACTAGTGAGATATACCTGCTGGAGCGGGTGCTACGAGTGGGTGCTGCTATGGTGACTAGTGAGATATACCTGCTGGAGCGCGTGCTACAGGTGGGTGCTGCTATGGTGACCAGTGAGATATACCTGCTGGAGCGGGTGCTACAGGTGGGTGCTGCTATGGTGACCAGTGAGATATACCTGCTGGAGCGGGTGCTACGAGTGGGTGCTGCTATGGTGACTAGTGAGATATACCTGCTGGAGCGCGTGCTACGAGTGGGTGCTGCTATGGTGACCAGTGAGATATACCTGCTGGAGCGCGTGCTACAGGTGGGTGCTGCTATGGTGACCAGTGAGATATACCTGCTGGAGCGGGTGCTACAGGTGGGTGCTGCTATGGTGACCAGTGAGATATACCTGCTGGAGCGGGTGCTACGAGTGGGTGCTGCTATGGTGACCAGTGAGATATACCTGCTGGAGCGCGTGCTACGAGTGGGTGCTGCTATGGTGACCAGTGAGATATACCTGCTGGAGCGCGTGCTACGAGTGGGTGCTGCTATGGTGACCAGTGAGATATACCTGCTGGAGCGGGTGCTACGAGTGGGTGCTGCTATGGTAACCAGTGAGCTGAGATAATAAACAGTAGCAGCAGCGTCCTGTGCACAAGACTAAAACACACACACACGCAACCACGGCAACCACATGCACAGACCCCTGTATCAAGGGATATGGAGACTCAGGAAGCACGTTGCACGTGCACAGACCCCTGGCTCCAGGGATATGGGAGACTCAGGAAGTACATTTAATTTCTCCTAAATGAGGACAGAGAAACCCTGACCTCAACAGTTAGTAAAACACACACACACACGCTGACACACTTCCTGCGAGCTGAACTCTGTTCTTGGGGTTAATTAGACGGTGTGTGTGTGTGTGTGTGTGTGTGTGTGTGTGTGTGTGTGTGTGTGTGTGTGTGTGTGTGTGTGTGTGTGTGTGTGTGTGTGTGTGTGTGTGTGTGTGTGTGTGTGTGTGTGTGTGTGTGTGTGTGTGTGTGTGTGTCAGTGATGGGATCATTGCTCTATGCTCCAATTTTAGTCTGAATGAAACACTGACGTAGGACCCTATTCCCACATAGGACTCTGGCCAAAACTAGTGCACTACGTAGGACTGTAGTGTACTACATAGGGAATAGGGTGCCATGTCAAGGACCGCTCTCTACAACTCAGTAAGGAGTGACTGACAACACACAGACACAGAACTAAGAGAGACAGAGAGATGAGGTCTCTACAACTCATTATAGAGTGACTGACAACACAGAGACACAAAACTAAGAGAGACAGGGAGATGAGGTCTCTACAACTCATTATAGAGTGACTGACAACACACAGACACAGAACTAAGAGAGACAGGGAGATGAGGTCTCTACAACTCATTATAGAGTGACTGACAACACACAGACACAGAACTAAGAGAGACAGAGAGATGAGGTCTCTACAACTCATTATAGAGTGACTGACAACACACAGACACAGAACTAAGAGAGACAGAGAGATGAGGTATAGAGAACAACTGAACAAAAGATCGGAGAACATTCCTAAAACAAAATGTAACCATGTTTGAACTTTTAGAAAACGTTCTGTTAAAGTAACGAAATACCAAGAAAATAACGTTATTTTATCCTGCAACGTTCCTGCAAAGTTCCTGCAACATTCCTGCAACAATCCTACAACATTCCTGCAACAATCCTACAACATTCCTGCAACAATCCTACAACATTCCCAGAAATGTTTTCGGAAGATTGTATGCAAAATAACCGTACGACAACCTAGATCTCACCAAGCTCTGAGAAACATAAGGTTCTCAGAACGTTATGCGCTAGCTGGGGAATAGAGAGAGAGAGGTTGGAAAGACGTGTTGGTTGTAATTAAGGTTCCCAGAACGTTATGCGCTAGCTGGGGAATAGAGAGAGAGAGGTTGGAAAGACGTGTTGGTTGTAATTAAGGTTCCCAGAACGTTATGCGCTAGCTGGGAATAGAGAGAGAGAGAGGTTGGAAAGACATGTTAGTTGTAATTAGGGTTCCAAGAACGTTATGCGCTAGCTGGGGAATAGAGAGAGAGAGGTTGGAAAGACGTGTTGGTTGTAATTAGGGTTCCCAGAACGTTATGCGCTAGCTGGGGAATAGAGAGAGAGAGGTTGGAAAGACGTGTTGGTTGTAATTAGGGTTCCCAGAACGTTATGCGCTAGCTGGGGAATAGAGAGAGAGAGGTTGGAAAGACGTGTTGGTTGTAATTAGGGTTCCCAGAACGTTATGCGCTAGATGGGGAATAGAGAGAGAGAGGTTGGAAAGACGTGTTGGTTGTAATTAAGGTTCCCAGAACGTTATGCGCTAGCTGGGGAATAGAGAGAGAGAGGTTGGAAAGACGTGTTTGTTGTAATTAAGGTTCCCAGAACGTTATGCGCTAGCTGGGGAATAGAGAGAGAGAGGTTGGAAAGACGTGTTTGTTGTAATTAAGGTTCCCAGAACGTTATGCGCTAGCTGGGGAATAGAAAGAGGTTGGAAAGACGTGTTTGTTGTAATTAAGGTTCCCAGAACGTTATGCGCTAGCTGGGGAATAGAGAGAGAGAGGTTGGAAAGACATGTTGGTTCCCAGAACGTTATGCGCTAGCTGGGAATAGAGAGAGAGAGGTTGGAAAGACGTGTTGGTTCCCAGAACGTTATGCGCTAGCTGGGGAATAGAGAGAGAGAGGTTGGAAAGACGTGTTGGTTCCCAGAACGTTATGCACTAGCTGGGGAATAGAGAGAGAGTGGTTGGAAAGACGTGTTGGTTGTAATTAGGGTTCCCAGAACGTTATGCGCTAGCTGGGGAATAGAGAGAGAGAGGTTGGAAAGACATGTTGGTTGTAATTAGGGTTCCAAGAACGTTATGCGCTAGCTGGGGAATAGAGAGAGAGAGAGGTTGGAATGACGTGTTGGTTGTAATTAAGGTTCCCAGAACGTTATGCGCTAGCTGGGGAATAGAGAGAGAGAGAGGTTGGAATGACGTGTTGGTTGTAATTAAGGTTCCCAGAACGTTATGCGCTAGCTGGGGAATAGAGAGAGAGAGGTTGGAAAGACGTGTTTGTTGTAATTAAGGTTCCCAGAACGTTATGCGCTAGCTGGGGAATAGAGAGAGAGAGGTTGGAAAGACGTGTTTGTTGTAATTAAGGTTCCCAGAACGTTATGCGCTAGCTGGGGAATAGAAAGCGGTTGGAAAGACGTGTTTGTTGTAATTAAGGTTCCCAGAACGTTATGCGCTAGCTGGGGAATAGAGAGAGAGACGTTGGAAAGACGTGTTGGTTCCCAGAACGTTATGCGCTAGCTGGGGAATAGAGAGAGAGAGGTTGGAATGACGTGTTGGTTCCCAGAACGTTATGCGCTAGCTGGGGAATAGAGAGAGAGAGGTTGGAAAGACGTGTTGGTTCCCAGAACGTTATGCGCTAGCTGGGGAATAGAAAGCGGTTGGAAAGACGTGTTTGTTGTAATTAAGGTTCCCAGAACGTTATGCGCTAGCTGGGGAATAGAGAGAGAGACGTTGGAAAGACGTGTTGGTTCCCAGAACGTTATGCGCTAGCTGGGGAATAGAGAGAGAGAGGTTGGAATGACGTGTTGGTTCCCAGAACGTTATGCGCTAGCTGGGGAATAGAGAGAGAGAGGTTGGAAAGACGTGTTGGTTCCCAGAACGTTATGCGCTAGCTGGGGAATAGAGAGAGAGAAAGACGTGTTGGTTGTAATTAGGGTTCCCAGAACGTTATGCGCTAGCTGGGGAATAGAGAGAGAGAGAGGTTGGAAAGACGTGTTGGTTGTAATTAAGGTTCACAGAACGTTATGCGCTAGATGAGGAATAGAGAGAGAGAGGTTGGAAAGACGTGTTTGTTGTAATTAAGGTTCCCAGCACGTTATGCGCTAGCTGGGGAATAGAGAGAGAGAGGTTGGAAAGACGTGTTGGTTCCCAGAACGTTATGCGCTAGCTGGGGAATAGAGAGAGAGAGGTTGGAAAGACGTGTTGGTTGTAATTAGGGTTGTACCATCGGCTGATAAAAACAAAAACACCTCCCTCCCTGGTGACTGTACGGGTGTGTGTGTGTGTGTGTGTGTGTGTATGTGTGTGTGTGTGTGTGTGTGTGTATGTGTGTCTGTGTGTGTGTGTGTGTGTGTGTGTGTGTGTGTGTATGTGTGTGTGTGTGTGTGTGTGTGTATGTGTGTGTGTGTGTGTGTATGTGTGTGTGTGTGTGTGTGTGTGTGTATGTGTGTGTGTGGTGTGTATGTGTGTGTGTGGTGTGGTGTGTGTGTGTGTGTGTGTGTGTGTGTGTGTGTCTGTGTGTCTGTGTGTCTGTGTGTGTGTGTGTGTGTGTGTGTGTGTGTGTGTGTGTGTGTGTGTGTGTGTGTGTGTGTGTGTGTGTGTGCCTCTGTGGTGTCATTACCGGCTGCTCTTGCCCAACGGATTTCCATGTTTACCCAGCATGCCCTCTGAGCGGCGCCGCAGGGAACACGGTCGCACTGGTAACCAAACGACGCAGCGCAACCTCAAACAAACACACACACACACAACCTCAAACACACACACACACAACCTCAAACACACACACACACACACACACAACCTCAAACACACACACACACACACACACACAACCTCAAACACACACACACACAACTTCAAACACACACACACACACACAACCTCAAACACACACACACACAACCTCAAACACACACACACAACCTCAAACACACACACACACACACACACACACAACCTCAAACACACACACACACAACCTCAAACACACACACACACACCTCAACACACACACACACACACACACACACACACAACCTCAAACACACACACACACACACACACAACCTCAAACACACACAACAGAACCTCAAACACACAAACACACAACCTCAAACACACACACACACACACAACCTCAAACACACACACACACAACCTCAAACACACACACACACACACACACAACCTCAAACAAACACACACACACACACACAACCTCAAACACACACACACAGAACCTCAAACACACAAACACACAACCTCAAACACACAAACACACAACCTCAAACACACAAACACACAACCTCAAACACACACACACACAACCTCAAACACACACACACACCACCTCAAACACACAAACACACACACAACCTCAAACACACACACAAACACACACACAACCTCAAACACACACACACACACAACCTCAAACACACAAACACACACACAACCTCAAACACACAAACACACACACAACCTCAAACACACAGACACACAACCTCAAACACCACACACACAACCTCAAACACACACACACACACACACACACACACACACACACAACCTCAAACACACACACACACAACCTCAAACACACACACACACAACCTCAAACACACACACACACAACCTCAAACACACACACACACAACCTCAAACACACAAACACACAACCTCAAACACACACACAACCTCAAACACACACACACACAACCTCAAACACACAAACACACAACCTCAAACACACACACACAC